>NC_057414.1:17173877-17386977 GCF_019320065.1 Cervus canadensis | reverse complement strand
TCATGGGTCCCTAAGAGTCAGACAGGACTTAGCAACTAAACAATAACAATAAAGAAAATTTAAGGGAAATTTTTAAATATTTCAAAATAAATAAAAATTAAAATACATCAAAATCTATGACACAGTTAAGGCGGTATTAGAGGTAAATGTATAGTATTAAATGCTTATAATGGAAAGAAAAAATAACTAAAGTAACCTAAAATTGACCCTTTTGCAAACTACGTAAAACCTAAAATCAAACCCAAAGCAAACAAAAGAAAGAAAACATAAAGATCTGAGCAGAAATCAACAAAACCACATACTGCATCTCTAATAAGATCAATACAATGCACAGATCTCTAGGGCAGGGGAGGAAAGACAACTATAAATTATGAAAATCAGGAATTAAAAATGAAATATAACCATTGATCCCAAAGTCATTACAAGGATAATAAAAAATCTTATGAACAACTCTATATCCATTCATTCAACCACCTTGATGATACAGAGCCATTACTCAAAACACACAAACTATCAACAAATAATGGAAGAATTTCAGATGGCATAGGCTTTCAGTTCTAGAAATTCTATTCAGTTATTTTTATATCTTATGTCTCTCTCATTATGTTATTTTTCTTTAAATCCCTAATACACTTGGAATAGCTTTTGAAAACTACCTTTCTCTTAATTTTATCAGCTCTTTTTTTTTTCTGGATCTTTATGTGTAGTTTTTCCCTGGCTTTAAGCCACATTTTCAACCTTCTTCATACGCACAGTAATTTTACTACTGGATCTTATACACTGTAAGATGTCTGGGTATTGTTGTCTCTCCTAGTTTTGTTTTGTGTTTTTTTTTTTTTATTTTGGTGGTGGTGATTTAGTCACTAAGTTGTATCTGACTTTTGGGACCCCATGAACTGTATCCTGCCAGGTTCCTTTGTCCATGGGATTCTCCAGGCAAGAATACTGGAGTGGGTTGCTATTTCCTTCTCCTGGGTATCTTCCCAACCCAGAGATTGAACACAGGTCTCCTGCAGTGCAGGTAGATTCTTTACCAACTGAGCTACAAGGGAAGTGGTTTTTTTTGTGGGGTGGGGTGGGGTGGGTTATATTATGAACAAATCAATTGGATTTTTTTAAGTGGGTCTAAAATAGCCTTTAATTTAGAGCTGGTTTAGGCTTGTTACTATGGTATGACTTTTCTGGGGTTTCCACTGAAGTTCCCTCATGTCCATCTTCTAATATGGCTAGTTAGAACTTGAGTATCTTCCAGACACATGTGAGCTCTTGTTGTTCAGTCACTCAGTCGTGTCCAACTCTTTGTGACCCCATAGACAGCAGCATGCCTGGCTTTATTTTCTCGGGCTCCAAAATCACTGTGGACGGTGACTGCAGCCATGAAATTAAAAGATGCTTGCACTCTTTCCATTGTTTCCCCATCTGTTTGCCAGGAAGTGATGGAACCAGATACCACCATTTTCGTTTTTTAAATTTTGAGTTTTAAGCCAGCTTTTTCACTTTCCTCTTTCACTTTCATCAAGAGGCTCTTTAGTTCCTCTTCACTTTCTGCCATAAGGTGGTATCATCTGCTATATGAGATTATTGATACTTCTCCCTACAACCTTGATTCCAGCTCATGCTCACCCAGCCCGGCATTTCACATGATTCTGCATGTAAGTTAAACAAGCAGGGTGACAATATACAGGCTTGATGTACTCTCTTCCCAATTTGGAACCAGCCCATTGTTCCACGGCCAGTTCTAACTGTTGCTTCTTGACCTGCATACAGATTTCTCAGGAGGCAGGTAAAGTGGTCTGATAGTCCCATCTCTTTAAGAATTTTCTACAGTTTGTTTTATTCCACACAAAGGCTTTAGCATAGTTAATGAAGCAGAATTAGATGCTTTTCTGGAACTCTCTAGCTTCTTCTATGATCCAATGAATGTTGGCAATGGATGTGAGCTCTTGATGATGTTGTTGTTGTTGTTCAATCGCCTAGTTGTGTCTGGCTCTTTGCAACCTCATGGACTGCAGCACTTCAGGACTCCCTATCCCTCACTGTCTCCCAGAGTTTGCCCAAGTTCATGTTCATTGCATTGGTGATGCCATCCAGCCATCTCGTCCTTTGACGCCCTCTTCTTCTGCCCTCAATCTTTCTGAGAATCAGGGACTTTTTCAATGAGTCATCTATTCGCATCAGATGACCAATATACTGGAGCTTCAGCTTCAGCATCAGTCATTCCAGTGAATATTCAGGGTTGATCTCCCTTAAGATCGACTGGTTTGATCTCCTTGCTGGAGTCTTCTCCAGCACTATAGTTCAAAGGCATCAATTCTTTGGTGGTCTGCCTTCTTTACGGTCCAGCTCTCACAACCGTATGTTCTTAGAATGGTTCAAATAAAAGCTCCCTATTAGTACTTTGCCCAGCCTTGTAGAACTTCACCCTATTTCTGTGTCTCATAGATATTAACAACATATTCAAGCCAATCCCAAGCAGATTTCTAAAGGCCTTTCTCTGGAGAGCTTTCTCACTTTTGAACTTCATCCCTCAAAATTCCAGACACTCTGATCTCCCAAAAATCCAATCTCCTTCTCCTCAAATCCACAAGACAGCTATGCTTTCCTCCTGCTGTAAGACCTGGAAAGTACATCCAGGCAAAACACGAGGGCAATTATAAGGCTCTCCTAGTATTCCCTTCTCTCACGGGTCACAGTTCTGCACGGACTGTTTTCCAGTATCTAAGAATGACTATTTAAGATCTTTGGTTTAGTTTTCTAGTTGTTTAAGGCAGGAGAACACAACCAGCACCTGCAAATAGTCATGTCTAGAAGTAGAAATGTCCATGCTTCATATATAGCTCAACATTGTGCATTAAGCCTTCAATATGGGAGGAGTTGTTAAAAAGGGAAATTTTAAATTCTTAGTTAATACTGTGCAGGTAAAATGATAATAGAAATACATCTCAGAGATGGACAGTTTTTTTAACATAATAAAGAATGGATTGGAAGTACCAGGAGAGCTGTTAAGGTTCTCAATGCCCATAGTGTGATCTTCCTTTTTGGGTGGGTGGGGGTGCTGAGTGGAATGCAGGATCTTAGTTCCTTGACCAGGGACTGAACCTGTGTCCCCTGTATTGGAAGCATGAAGTCTTAACCACTGAACCAAGACAGAAGTCACAACATGTTCTTACTCTTAAGGGAAAGAGAAACAGACCAAATCTTTTGAAAATAGTTATGCATTATAGCCTATTAACAGGCTACTGTATTCTCCTTTCTGACACTGCTATTTACTATCATATAATAATCAAATTAATTTTAATTATCATGTGATTTCTGCTTTAGTCCCATGTTCATCTGAAGGTTTTTCCTACACAATACAGAACAGAAATAGGAAAAGTTAACCTCAAAATCATGTTTGAGAGGACTTTACAGATACTCTCTTGTCTACTGATACACAAGGAAGAAACTCATGGAAACAGCTTTCCTAGTATAAGCTAACACTGCCATCTCAATTAGATACCAATCCAACTGATCAGAGGACTGAGTCAGAATTTCCAAGATTAAATTTCAGAGAGGAGCAGATAACTCCCCAGAAGTACATTGATAACCCTAGATATAGTAGGACATTACCTACAGCAGATTGAACAAACTGATGAGGGCAATCTAATCATGCATATTCATCTTTTCCTTTTGGAAACTGTTGGTACTCCTTTCTTCATATTTGGCCACACCGTGTGACTTGTGGGATCTTCGTTCCCTGACTAGGGATTGAACCCAGGCCCTCAGCAGTGAAAGTGCTGAGTCCTAACCACTGTACCACCAGGTGGGGATTCCCTGTTAGTATTCTTTTAAACATTCTACTTCCTCAGGGGTGTATGAGAAAACTCATTCTCTTTTGACATTTTTTCTGTTACACTTGTGCAAAACATTCTTTTATTTAGTAATTTGTTCTCACCACCCCTCTGAATTCAGGTAAAATTTGCTTTTACTGAGCCACTATGTTTCATGGCAATACAGTCTTTAGCAAAAGCTGAAAATATGTACTCCTTTACACTGGGAGATATTGGAAAAATTGATTGTGTCATCAAGGTCATAACTGAAGGACCATATTTGAGAATACATGTCATTCAGTCCGAAAGAACAAGCCACCCGTCCCCACTAAGGACACATGCATAACTGGTATTTGGAATCAAAGCCTACAGCTTTCCTAGGCAAACAGTTTGGTGTCCCTTGTTGTACTCTATCCCAGCATTATAGTAGGAAGAAAGATCACTGATTACCAGGAACAGGAGAGAGAAATTTGTCCACATTTGTAGGTATACATGTGAAACCTGATTCAAGTGAACTTCTCAAGTCATAGTAAGAATAAGAGTCTGGAACAGTAGGAACTATTTAAAATGAAATTCTAGATTCCCTATACATGCTCTAGACAGGACCTCATTTATTAAGCTTAATAGTTATTAAACACAATCTGAATCAAGATTTGCTGATTATACAACAATAAATATTATATATATTAACTGATCCTTTAAACTGCACTGGATGCAAATTAATAAGGTTAAATAACACAAAATCATAACAAGACCCTCCTCTAAATAATCTACAGAGGTTATTTATGAGCACAAGAGGGAACCTAAATTATTCAAAACTTAGAAATGAAGCATAAGTTCATTGTTGAACCCTCCAATATCATCGTAGCACACTGTTTAAACAAGCACACCTAAAGATCATCTGATGGGAATGTACCTTTCTTTGAATTGCTGTGTCCAATACTCTGGCCACCTGAGGCAAAGAACTGACTCATTGGAAAAGACCCTGATGCTGGGAGGGATTAGGGGCGGGAGGAGAAGGGGACGACAGAGGATGAGATGGTTGGATGACATCACCGACTCAACGGACATGACTTTGAGTAAACTCTGGGAGTTGGTGATGGACAGGCAGGTTTGGCGTGCTGCAGTTCATGGGGTTGCAAAGAGTCGGACATGACTGAGCGATTGAACTGAACTGAACTGATTTACAATGTAAAGTTAGATGTTGACTTCTAGAAAACTGATAAAAGAGGACAGGATTTTTGTCTAGTAGAGGTACAAATGAGTTTTCATAGAGAAGACAACTCTAAAATTAAGTTTTATCATCACAGAATGTATTAACTGAAACAATACACTAGGTTTGTATCCAACTTAGCAATGCAATTCTTAGCATTTCTTTGTTGCACTGAGAATTTTGCACGCTGGTTTCTCACTTTTCTCTTGACTGGGTTTCGTCATCCTGTTTGTTCCCATATTAATGTGCTAAATAAAACTTGTACCTAGTTCATTATCTTTATTCATGAGATAAATTTCTCTGTAATCTTGAGATTTATACTTTCACAAAAGGATATAAAAATGTTCCACACAAAGATTGGTTTTACTAAAAAATAGGAACTCAGCTGAGCTTCCAGGGATAATTCCCAGAACTTCAGTATCTATTTTTATTTCATTATAGATCAGATTAGGTATTTAATTTTCACAAGTATCTCAAGAATAGTAATTATACTGACAAATGATAATCAACTCACCACCACCATCAATCCATAACTATACACAACCAATAAAGAGCACCCAGGAAAACCTTCACAAACAAAACCAATTTCTTTACTGTGAAAAATTATCCAAATATCCAAATCTTTTAAATCATGTGCCAACACCACCTTGACTTCCTGCCTGCACAACATGGAATCAAAGAAAGCTCTACTATGAAACCTAAAAATAAAGCCTCCTAGATAATCATATTTAAGTCAAGCTTTCAGATACCCTTCAGTAACCAGAATAATCGAAAAACTAAACACTGTAAACTTACCACCTAAACAAGCTAAAATAAAACTATTAATCCTGTAAAATAAGCAAAACTTTCTAACAACAAATCCAATTCCATCACTTACAATAAGACTCTCACAAACCATACATTACACATCAGATTAATAACGGCCTTTTCATTTGGAATACATGTTTGTTAAAACATTACCTATGGCAAACTAGTGAAAGTGAAAGTCGCTCAGTCATGTCCGACTCTTTGTGAACCATGGTCTATACAGTCCATGGAATTCTCCAGGGGTAGCCTTTCCCTTCTCCAGGGAATCTTCCTGACCCAGGGATTGAACCCAGGTCTCTCACATTGTGGGTGGATTCTTTACCAGCTGAGTTACAAGAGAAAAGTTTGCTACATGGCAAACTAAGCCTATACTAAAGAAGCCTCTCAAGTCTGTATGTTTCTATTTATTCATGTATGATGAGATTTATATACAGAGCTTACACACACACTGAAACCTGGAATATCAGATGGTTACCACTATTTCACACATGGAAACAGCATTTGTAGGCTATATACTCATATGAGAATAAGTATTCTGAGGTGATACAGTCATTATAAACCAACATTTAGCTGTCCCTTATAGTAACACTTGTTAACAGAATGAATTTGAGGTGGATAGCTCTCTCTACCTAAGTCTTAACTTGTCACTTTTTAAACATGAAAAAGGATCAAGTCAGTCTTCAGGATTAACATGTAATATAAATAAAATTCCATTCCACCTAGAACATAAACAAGATTACCTGAAGATTTATTTTCCTAATTATACAATTATCTAATAAGAGAGCTATTACCACAGCTGACCCCCAAGTATTGTAGCTCTGCTGCCAGAGGCGCTAGCAATATGAATGCCTGCTGTCTGGCCTGCTCAGATATTTGTTGACAAAATCAAAGACTCAAAATGAGTATATCTGATTGGTAAAACCTAGGTTGCATGGATTCCCTATAAACATATGATAACCTGGAAAATGTCAGTTGTTTTTTCTTAAACTATCTTGAAAAGACAGGCTTGACTTTTTTACCCACTTTAAAACATTCAGGATAATTCTAAACTGTCTTATTTACACACTGCTGTGTAACATGTTTTCTCCTCATAACATGTTTTTCTGATTCTTTTCCCAGCGTATATCCCATCTCTTCTGTACCTCTCCTTTTGTCTCTCTCTCCTTCCCTTCCCCCTTCCTTCCCTCTTTCACAAACACACACACACACACACACACATATCTTCTTGCTTCACTCTACTGTAATATATGAAACCAACCACCATTATTGCCCACGGCTCCCCTCAGCAATAACCTTCTTTCAGATCAAATGATACCTTTGCATGAAGTTCTCCAATTCTCTCAGGTAGTACCACCTCACAAGGGCATCAAAATTATACTGTACACAGTGTATTTATTTCTAGGAATGTGACCATGCATAACAAAAAGATTCAGTTTTCTGACCTGGGAAATGTATCTTACCCATGCATCTGAAAACCACTTGCCCGCATTCAGAGTCGACAGGAAACTCCATTCAAAGAAGGAAGGGTTTCTACTGGAGGCATTTGGCATGACCTCCTTTATATTGGTTGTTCTTGTCAAGTCATAGTCATGCATGAGAAAAGGCACCCCATCAATACTGCAGGCATGGGGAGAAAAGGAAAATGGGAGAATTGGCAGAATACAGTCAACTTGGCAGACAGGGTTCTCAGAAAGCCCACCAAGGTCAGAAGTCTAACTAAGGTTCCTCACTCCCTCCCATATCACAACAAAGGACTAAGTGCCAATAATTTACATGATATCAGTATTTTTCTGCCCTAGGGATCTCTTTTTGAGGTGTGTAAATATCATATTATTTATGGTGAAAGTGTAGCTTCCCTATCCAGGGATTTTTTAGAATGAAGAAAAAGGTAATGACCTGAGAATAAGGCGAGTAGGGTAGGGATGAGGTAGGGCCCTGTGCTCCCCAGAGCCACACGAACCAGTTCAGTTCAGTCACTCAGTCCTGTCGACTCTCTGCAACACCATGGACTGCAGCATGCCAGGCCTCCCTGTCCATCACAAACTCCTGGAGTTAACTCAAACTCATGTCCATCCAGTCGGTGATGCCATCCAACCATCTCATCCTCTGTCATCCCCTTCTCCTCCTGCCTTCAATCTTTCCCAGCATCAGGGTCTTTTCAAGTGAGTCAGTTCTTCTCATCAGGTGGCCAAAGTATTAGAGTTTCAGCTTCAGCATCAGTCCTTACTATGAATATTCAGGACTGATTTCCTTTAGGATGGACTGGTTGGATCTCCTTGCAGTCCAAGGGACTCTCAAGAGTCTTCTCCAACACCACAGTTCAAAAACATCAATTCTTTGGCACTCAGCTTTCTTTATAGTCCAACTCTCACGTCCATACAAGACTACTGGAAAAACCATAGCTTTGACTAGATGGACCTTTGTTGGCAAAGTAATGTCTCTGCTTTTTAATATGCTCTCTAGGATGGTCATACTCTTCTTCCAAGGAGCGAGCATCTTTTAATTTCATGGCTGCAGTCACCATCTGCAGTGATTTTGGAGCCCCAAAAAAACAAAGTCTGTCAGAGTTTCCACTGTTTCCCCATCTATTTGCCATGAAGTGATGGGACCGGATGCCATGACCTTAGTCTTCTGAATGTTGAGTTTAAAGCCAACTTTTTCACTGTCCTCTTTCACTTTCATCAAGAGACTCTTTAGTTTGTCTCTGTTTTCTGCCATAAGGGTGGTGTCATTTGTGTATCTGAGGTTATTGATATTTCTCCCAGCAATCTTGATTCCAGCCTGTGTCTCATCCAGCTCTGCATTTTGCATGATGTACTGTGCATATAAGTTAAATGAGCGGGGTGACAATATACAGCCTTGATTTACTCCTTTCCCTATTTGGAACCAGTCTGTTGTTCCATGTCCAGTTTTAACTGTTGCTTCTTGACTTTCATACAGCTTTCTCAGGAGGCAGGTTAAGGTGGCCTGGTATTCCCATCTCTTGAAGAATTTTCAACAGTTTGTTGTGATCCACACAAAGACTTTGGTGTAGTCAGTAAAGCAGTAGATATTTTCCTGGAACTCTCTTGCTTTTTCAATGAACCAACGGATGTTGGCAATTTGATCTCTGGTTACTCTGACTTTTCTAAATCCAGCTTGTACATCTGGAAGTTCTTGGTTCACATATTGTTGAAGCCTGGCTTGGAGAATTTTGAGCATTACTTTGCTAGTGTGTGAGATGAATGCAATTGTGCAGTAGTTTGAACATTCTTTGTCATTGCCTTTCTTTGGGATTGGAATGAAAACTGACCCTTACCAGTCCTATGACCACTGCTGAGTTTTCCAAATTTGCTGGCATATTGAGTACAGCACTTCAACAGCATCATCTTTTATGATAAATAGCTCAACTGGAATTCCATCACCTCCACTAGCTTTGTTCATAGTGATGTTTCCTAAGGCCCACTTGACTTTGCAATCCAGGATGTCTGGCTCTAGGTGAGTGATCACACCATCATGGTTATCTGGGTCATGAAGATGTTTTCTCTATAGTTCTTCTGTGTATTCTTGCCACCTTTTCTTAATAACTTCTGCTTCTGGTAGGTCCATACCATTTCTGTCCTTTATTGTGCTCATCTTTGCATGAAATGTTCCCTTGGTATCTCTAATTTTCTTGAAAGGATCTCTTGTCTTTCCCATTCTGTTGTTTTCCTCTATTTCTTTGCATTGATCACTGAGGAAGGCTTTCTTATCTTTCCTTGTTATTCTCTGCAACTCTGCATTCAATTGGGTATATCTTTCCTTTCTTCTTTGCCTTTAGCTTCTCTTCTTTTCTCAGCTATTTGTAAGGCTTCCTCAGACAGTTATTTTCCCTTTTTCCATTTCGTTTTCTTGGGGATGATCTTGATCAGTGCCTCCCGTGCAATGTCACGAACCTCCGTCCATAGTTCTTCAGGCAGTCTATCAGATCTAATCCCTTGACTCTATTTGTCAATTCCACTGTATAATCATAAGTGATTTGATTTAGGCCATACCTGAATGGTCTACTGGTTTTCCCTACTTTCTTCAATTTAAGTCTGAATTTGGCAATAAGGAGTTCATGATCTGAGCCACAGTCAGCTCCAAGTCTTATTTTTGCTGACTGTATAGATCTTCTCCATCTTTGGCTGCAAAGAATATAATCAATCTGACTTCAGTATTGACCATCTGGTGATGTCCATGTGTAGAGTCGTCTCTTGTGTTGTTGGAAGAGGGTGTTTGCTATGACCAGTGCATTCTCTTGGCAAAGCTCTGTTAGCCTTTGCCCTGCTTCATTTTGTACCACCTTACCTGCCTCCTGAGAAACCTGTAAGCAGGTCAAGAAGCAAGTTAGAACCAGACATGGAACAACAAACTGGCTACAAGTTGAGGAAGGACTATGTGAAGGCTGTATATTACCACCCTGTTTATTTAACTTATATGCAGCGTACATCATGCAAAATGCCAAGCTGGATGAAACACAAGCTGGAATCATGACTGCCAGGAGAAATAGCAATAATCTCAGATATGCAGATGACACCACCCTTATGGAAGAAAGCAAAGAGGAACTAAAGAGCCTCTTGATGAAAGTGGAAGAGGAGAGTGAAAAAGTTGGCTTAAAACTCAACATTCAAAAAACAAAGATCATGGCATCTGGTCCCATCACTCCATGGCAAATAGATGGGGAGACAATGGAAACAGTGAGAGACTTTATTTTCTTGGGTTCAAAATCACTGTGGAATGTGACTGAAACCAGGAATTTAAAAGATGCTTACTCCTTGGAAGAAAAGCTGTGACAAACCTAGATGGCATATTAAAAAGCAGAGACATCACTTTGCTGACAAAGGTCCACCTAGTCAAAGCTATGGTTTTTCCAGTAGTCATCTATGGATGTGACAGTTGGATCATAAAGAAAGTGACCACCAAGGAACCTATGCTTTTCAACTGTGGTGTTGTATAAGACTCTTGAGAATCCCTTGGACTGCAAGGAGGTCAAGCCAGTCAATCCTAAAGGAAATCAGTCCTGAATATTCATTGGAAGACTGATGCTGAAGCTAAAACTCCAATACTTTGGTCACCTGATGGGAAGAACTGACTCACTGGAAAAGACCCTGATGCTGAGAAAGATGAAGGCAGGAGGAGAAGGGGACAACAGAGGATAAGATGGATATGATGGACATGAGTTTGAGCAAGCTCCTGGAGTTGCTGATGGACAGGAAAGCCTGGCATGCTGCAGTCCATGGGGTCCAAAGAGTCGGATATAACTGAGTGAATGAACTGAATTGAAGCGCACTTCAATCTCCTGTTGTTCAAGGGTCAACTGTGTACTCTTTGTATAATTTTGTGGTTGCCCCAAAGATTCCAAATACGACCCAACAGATCACATTCTACTAGTGTCAGCCATCTACCACTTCAAGTATTATGTAGAAAACTGAATACTTTTTAGGTCCCTTTACCCAACCTCCTTCCATTATGATATACATGTCTTAAATATCTCAAAATATACTGAGACCCATATATCAAACAACATTATCACTTTGTCTTTAACTACTGAACACAATTTTTAAACTCTGGAATAGAAGAATCACCTATTAATATTTATCTTTTTAAAAAGACGTTTATTATTTTTGGCTTGGCTGGGTCTCGCCTGCTGCACACGGGCTTCCTCTAGTTTCAGGAGTGGGTTTACTTTCCTTTGTGGTGAGTGTGCTTCTCATTGTGGTGGATTCTGCTGTCCCAGAGCACAAGCTCTAGGCATGCGCATTTCATTAGTTGTAGCATGCAGGCTCAACAGTTGTGGTGCACAGGCTTAGTTTCCCACATCTTCTGTGATCTTCCCAGACCAGGGATCCAACTGTGTCCCCTGCAGGGGCAAGTGGCTCCTTAACCACTGGACCATCAGAGCAGTTGCCACCTATGTATTTTTTACCCTTTTCTTTGCTTTTTTTTATTCTTCATGTTCCAAGCTGTTTTCCTTACCCTTGTTTTACTGAGATATAACTGACATATAGCATTGTATTATTTTTAGGTGTACATACAGCATGATTTGATATATGCATAGGAGTGAATTTTAACATCATTATCTTTTGTCTAAAGAATTTTTCATTTCCATTTGATTCTTCTTTACTTCTCTTTCTCTGCTAACACCTTCTACTTCTGCAACTAACAAGTGTTCATTATTGTTTGTTGGAGACATTTTATGATGGCTGCTTTAAAATTCTTAGAAATAATTCCAACATCTATTTCTCCTGCTGTTGACATCTATTGATTACCTTTTCTCACTGAAGCTGAGTTTTTTCTAGATCTTGCTATGGAAAACTCTGGATTGTATCCTGAGCACTTTGAGTATTTGGAGATTTGAAATCTCATTAAAATCTATTTTAACAGAGATTCAACATGTCTAGGTTCAGAAAACATGTCCTGGACCACATTTGTAAGATATGGTTTAATGCCAACTTAGTTTTCAAAGGCTCTGCAGAAGTCAATCTACAGCACAGATAAGTGTTCCAACCGATTCTCAAACCTTCTGCTGTGCTGTGTCTGTGTGGTTTCATGCACAGGTTATACAAAGGTCTGCCAAGGATTTTATGAACAGGTTTTTAAATTCCCTTTCTCTAGCATGGCAATTCCTCAGAAAACTAAACATAGATTTACCACGTGAACCAGTAATTCCACCTGGGTACATGCTTAAAAGCACTGAAAACAAGTTCTTGAAAATATACTTGTACTCTAATGTTCATAGCAGCATTTTTCAAAACAGCCAAGAGGCAGAAACAAGCCAAATGTCCATCAGAGGATAAATGAAGAAGCAAACTGTGATATATATACACAGTGGAATATCATTCAATCTAAAAAGGGAAGGAAATCCTGTCACATGCCACAACATGGATGAAATCTGAGGAGTGAGTGAGTGAAGTCGCTCAGTCGTGTCCGACTCTTTGTGACCCCATGGACCTACCAGGCTCCTCCGTCCATGGGATTCTCCAGGCAAGAATACTGGAGTGGGCTGCTGAAATCTGAGGACATTATGCTAAATCAAACAAGAAATAGTCACAAAAAGACAAATACTGTATGATTCCACTTATGGGTGTTACTTAGGGAGTCTGATTCATAGGAACAAAAAGTAGAATGGTGGTAAGCAGGGGCTGAGGGCAGAAGGAAAGGTGGAATTGTTATTTAACAGGTATCAAGTTTCAGATTTGCAAGATGAACAAGTTCTATAGATTTGTTTCAAAAAATGTGAATATATTTGATACTACTAAATTGTACACTTTAAAGATAGTTATGATGGCAAATTTTGTTATGTGCTTTTTAAGAGAACTTTTAAAAGGAAGGAAATTCTGACAGATGCTACAATATAGATGAGTCTTGACATGCTAAAGTGAAATGAGCTATACTGACATCATGCTGATGTGAAATGAGCTTAACACAAAATAACAAATACTGTATGATTTCACAAAACAGTCAAATACATAGAGAAAAAATAATGATGGTTGCAAAGGCTTGGGTGGAGTTATTATTAACATCTAATAAATAGTTTTAGTCTGAGAAGATGAAAAGTGCCAGAGATCTATGTGGTGATGCTTAAAAGAAGGTGAAGGTACTTAATGCTATTAAACTGTACCCTAAAAGATGGTTTAAATGGTAAATTTTATGTTAAGAATATTTTACAATAAAAAGTATTTTTTTCTGGAAAACTTTTCTCAATATTTCTCTGCTCACTCTCTAGCTGAAGAAGAAAGGAAACGGGTACCACCGCTTACATCAGGACAGAAATCATTACACGGATCTGCTCATAGTCTCCAGAGCCAAAGCCGCAAGCTGTGACAGGGTGGGGAGTGGTTTCTGTGTCGTATTCCCTTGAGTAGGACTGGTATGATCAAAACATTTATATCATATTGGATGACCCTTCTACAAGTTATTGGGCTAGAAATAACAATTTTTGTGGAGCTTTTTTCTGTCTGTAGTTATAGATGTTTCCAGATCAGCTCTCTTCAGAGTTCATGTCAGGATACATGAGGAGAAACAGAAATTAGCAAGTGGAAACTCACTGCCTATTATGAAGTTCCTTTGGTCTTATGAACCAAGCCAGTCCACATTCTATTCTTCACCATTCAGAGTCTTCTGTTAGTTGCTTTGTGAGTTTTGTCCAGTATCTTATTTTTTAAATTTTTTTGGTAATTAATGGAGAGAATACAGTGGAATACACAGTAGTAGTTGCAATTTGCGCATTCCCCAGAGTCCTGTGTCCCACTTTCAGTAGTTAGCCAATTTTACTACTTAGTAATTATAATATGATTTTTCCTGTTCTAGTTATTTTTATGGTATTCATGTCCTAACTAGACCATGACTGATAAGCAATATTTATTAATGATGAAGTACAGATGATAGCCATCAATGTGGATGGTGGAGATATGTAGAGGAGGTGGTCATGGGAAATGAAGATGTCAACAGAGAAACTGAGCAGTTGGGAAGATCATCTACAATGAAGTTGAAGTCCCAGAAGAGAACAGGACAATGGGCCAGGAGCTCACTGTCTCAGCACCAAGACCACGTTAAGCCATGACCATGAGGAACTTGCACAATGAAATGGAAGCTCTGAAAGAGCATCCAGTTTCAATCCTGATTCAAATATTCTGCATGGAATAGTTGTCACCATTGACAAGAACCCTAGTCGGGGGTCAGGAAATCTAGTTCTAGTTCTGGCTTTATCATGTACATTCTAGCCTTAGGTCCTCAGCAATACATTTCTCCTTTTTTAATTCAGGTTCAAACCACAGTGCTTCACTGTGAAACAGGATGTTCATTTCTTTTCTGTTTGCCTCACAGAAGGCTGGGAAGGGAGTAGTACATGCCACATTCTCTAATATAACCATCTGACAGTTCATCTCTATTTTTGGCTGCCCAAGTACATACATTCTACAGAAAAGCATGTGTTTTTTGTCCTCATTCCTGCTATGATCCAAGTCTTCCTGTGTTGTCCTTTGGACACTGCTAGAGCTTACTGCCCAAATCCATGATGATTCTCCCTCAGAGTTTCTCAGATAAGTCCTTCTAAAACAATAAGCTAATCTGTTCTCTAAAACCTACGATGGCTGCCCAGTACACATTTAGGGATCTCTGTGATCCAGTCTCAGTAAGCTTTGCCCCCCGGTGTTCCCAAAGTGGATTAGTCCCCCGGTGTCCCCGAAGTGGATTACTCTTGGCATACATACAGTCTAGCTCACGGATCTACAAACTTGCTATTTCTCCTTTGGATGCCGTTGACTAAGCTGTTGCCCCTGCCCAGAATATCCTCATTCTCCATCTTCGTTTGGGAAGATACTATTTTTCCTTCAAGGCTCAACCCAAACACTGTTCTGAGCAAACAGATCATTTTTCACAAAAGAGGTGACCTCTTCCTCCTCCACTGAGGTTCTACTGCATTTGCCTTACTCTTCTCTGGAAGGCACTCACCACGAATGGTCCTATGCTGGGTTTATTTGTAAACATGCCATGTCTCCTTCACTGGCTGCAAACAGCTCTTAGGCACGACTCTGTCTCACTCCTCTGCCTCTCACTAGCGCTCAGAAGAAGGATATGGTAGGAACACAGGCGATGCCGAGGAGATGTTAGCTAAACAGACTGCTAAGGTAGGGCACAGAGGTAAGCTGCAAGGATGTTTGCAGGGAGGACAAATTTGAGCTATGTGTGGAGACTATATAGAGTGTGTGATTTATGAGCCTGTGATTGAGAATGCAGGGGTGCAGATATGTGGTCTGTAAAGGAGAAGTGATTCATGTATGTGTGTTATGTTCAGATGTGCCAGGAGAATAAGGGAGAAACTCCCAGGGCTTGCCCTCTCTACAGCTTGGGCCAGGCTGGAGTCATCCACTGGTCTTTTCTCCTCCCACCCTGGTCCCTTCTTTCCTACCTTATTTGTATATCACTCTCCAGTCCATGGGCCCCATATTCAACAGCTTTCTCAAAGGACATTATGGTATTCTCAGGCCCCAGCTGTGGAAGAAAAGGACATCAGGCCTTTAATCTCACAGTCTTTTCTGCCAACATCCATTTTAGCATAGGAAGGGGGCACAGTAATGAAAGGACTTTAGGAAGCAGAGTTTGGTTCTCTTGGCTTTTTGTTCTAAGAACCTGCCTACATTCTCCTCTCCCAAATCTGGTTTGGGAATTCTGCTCATCTGAGACAATGTCACTGGACATAATAAAGAGAAATGGACTGAGAATTAGGAGAATTATGTCCAACCTCTACAAATAATTACTTGTCATCTCAAGCCAACCTCTTATTTCTCCAGGGGTTTCTGAGGATCTGATGTGCCCTTGTCTCATCCACACCTATGCACACCCACATCCATCAAGCTCAGACTTACCCTGGGTGCACCTCTATGTCCAAAGAAGGTCGGCTTGGGTGCCAATTTCTCCCTCTCCTGAAGACAGGGAGAGTGAGTCCCAAATGGCACCACATAGAGACATAAAAGGATAAGAAAAAAGGGCAACCCAACAGCCACTTGTAGAGCTGAAAAAGTTGGAATGAGAAAGTGATGAAAAAGAAAAGAGGAATGGAGAACCATCCCAAGCAAATAAGTATCCCTCCAAAATAGTTATAGTAAATATCTAATCCATGGGTTCATTGGCTCTGTGAACTCACAGATTTACTATTTCTCTCAGGTCCCCCACATTTCAATTATTTGAAAGTAAAAGGCTATCCAAATACAAGCATGATTATTAAGTTAAAATTATTGCAAATGAATCTTGGAGTGTGAAGTCAAGTGGGCCTCAGAAAGCATTACTACCAATAAAGCTAGTGGAAGTGATGGAATTCCAGCTGAGCTAATTAAAATACTAAAAGATGATGGTGTTAAAGTGTTGCACTCAATATGTCAGCAAATTTAGAAAACCCAGCAATGGCCACAGGACTAGAAAAGGTAAGTTTTCATCCAAATTCCAAAGAAGGACCATGCTAAAGGATGTTCAAACTACTGGACAATTATGCTCACTTTCCATGCTAATAAGGTTATGCTCAAAGTCCTTCAAACTAGGTTTCAGTAATACTTGAATCAAGAACTTCCAGATGAACAAGCAGGGTTTCGAAAAAGCAGTAGAACCAGAGATCAAATTGCCAACATCTGTTGGATCATAGAGAAACCAAGGGAATTTCAGAAAAACATTCACTGCCGCCTCACTGACTACAAGAAAGCCTTTGTGTGGATCAGAACAAACTCTTGAAAATTCTTAAAGAGATGGGAATACCAGACCATCTTACCTATCTCCTAAGAAACCTGTATGCAAGTCAAGAAGCAACAGTTAGAACCTTACATTGAACAATGGACTGGTTCCAAATTGGGAAAAGGAGTACAACAAAGCTATATACTGTTACCTTGTTTATTTAACTTATATGCAGAGTATATCATGCAAAATGCCAGGCTGGATGAGTTACAAACTGGAATCAAGACTGCTGGGAGTAATATTAACAATCTCAAATATTTAGATGATACCACTCTAATGGGAAAAAAAAAGTGAAGACAAACTAAACAGCTTCTTGATGAGGGTGAAAGAGAAGAGTAAAAAAGCTGGCTTAAAACTCAACACTAAAAAAACTAAGATCATGGCATCCAGTCAAATCACTTCATGGCAAATAGAAAGGGGAAAAGTGAAAGTTGTGACAGATTTTCTCTTCTTGGACTCCAAAATCACTGGGGATGCTGACTGCAGACATGAAATTAGAAGACACTTGCTTCTTGAAAGGAAGGCTATAACAAACCTAGACAGCATATTAAAAAGCAAAGACATCATTTTGCTGACAAAGGTCCATATAGTCAAAGATGTGGTATTTCCAGTAGTCGAGTAATGATGTGTGAGAGTTGGACAATAAAGAAGGCTGAACACTGAAGAGTTTGTTTTCAATCTGTGGTGCTGAAGAAGACTCCTGAGAGTCCCTTGGACAGTAAGGAGATCAAAACAATCAATCCTAAAGGAAATTAACCCTGACTATTCATTGGAAGGACTTATGCTGAAGCTCCAATGCTTTGGCCACCTGATGCAAAGGGCCAACTCACTGGAAAAGACCTTGTTACTGGGAAAGAATGAGGACAGGAGGAGATGGGGGTGACCAAGGATGAGATGGTTGGATGGCATCACCAATTCAACGGATACGAACTTGGGTGAACTCCAGGAGATTGTGAGGGACAGGGAGGCCTGGCGTGCTACAGTCCATGAGGTCACAGAGTCGGACATGACTTAGCAACTGAACAACAACAAAAAATTACAAATACAAATTAACAAGGGAATAAATTGTACAGGAGGCAGGAAGGAGAGGGAATGTTAAGGAGTAGCTTCTCAGAAGGAGGAGGAGTTTGATTGGTTATGAGAAAGCTCTCAAGCCCTTAAAGATCAGCCTAAAATGTGCAGGTGTTGATGGCAGAGAGGAATAGTGGAAGGGATACTAGTTGAAAGAAATCCAAATACAAAGCAGACTTTACTACTTTTTAATTTTGTGACTCAGACTTATTGTTTAACCTCTCTGGGTATTCATTTTCTTCATTCTGAAAAATGGAGCTATTCTGCTACTAGTATTACCTCATGTAATTGATATGACACTACTGGCTCATCATAGACCCTCAATAATAGTTGTATTTCTCTCTCTCCCCCACTCCTCTCTTAAACACACATACACAAACACACAGACTAATCACAATACCTGTTATCACTGACAATACCCCAATATTTACTATTTTATACCTCTGAGGATTTAACCTATTTGTATATTTTAAAATTACCATCCATGTCACTTCCAAACCTAGCTCTCCAGCTCTAACCTCTCAATTTCGTGAGCATACTACAGCACGTATTTCTTCTTCTTTCATTACTTGTAATCTGGTAACGTCTCATTCTAGCTAAAATTCAGGAAATAAAAAAAGAGTTCATTATTGTCCCCTTTAAGTTCCTGCCCCCAGAAACATTTCCTACAATTCACCAGCCACGTACACACATAATGGCAACACTACCAATCCTGTTTTTCTCTTCCCTGCATCCTTGGACAAGTCAGGAAGCAAGCACTCCTTGTTTAACCAGTAATAATAAAAAGAGACATAGACAGAAGTAGGTTTCCCTGATTTCTCAGTAAGGGTGCTGAGAGTTAACTCCATTCTCAAAACAGCTTCATGTACAGCTCTGATTCTTACTTGTTTCCATGATATTAGGACAAAGAATGAAGAAGAAAGCAGTGGCAGAGGCAGATATTTCTGCTTCTGTGGAAGTCTTCAGACATGACAGAGACTCACCAGGGACTGCTTTGAAGGACTAAGATGTATCCAGGGGATATCTGCACCTGGTTCTTGAGTTGAAAATAGTAATATTTGAATACAAACTAGAAGAACTATGAAGTGTACCATCACTGGCCAAATAAAAATAAAACACCCTCTTCCTTCCCTAAAACTACTCCAATCTATTCCCCAAAAGTTAATGAGACAAAATACTTATTTTCCTAGAAGGAGAATGTCTCTTTAGAAGAGGGACTGCTTAGCCTGGGAACTGCTATGACAGGATGTTACGACAGGCCATGTAGGGTTGTGAGTTTGATCACAAGGAGCATGCTTGAGTAACAAGATAAATGAGTTTCAGAACAATACAGTGGTGCTTTGCTTGTTCTGCTCAGTAAAGTACAGACGTTAAAGCCAGAGCTGGAAGAATCAGGCAAGGTTCCACCCACAGGACATACCTTCTCCTTCCAAATGGATCAAGTAGATGGCCACAGGCCATGAAAGCAAAACCATCATAGATATGCTGCTCAGGTGTACGTAGGGAGCTAAGATCTGTGAGAAAATTGAAAAGTCAGCCTGAACACATCTGGATAGACAGGGCTACAACTAAGAATGGTGCTTACCTGCAGTGACAGCCCGATGGTGAGCCACCTTTCTTTCCAGTAAGTTAATAAAATCCATAACAAAAGTGAGAAAAACGGAATCATTATCAAAATCAGGATCTGGGGAAACAAAAAGAATGTCCTGACTTCCATGCAGTAGGCTTTGATCATAACTGTCCTTGAGAAATGTATACTTGTTCTCACAATTTCAGTGACCTTATTCCTCATCTCCTTAATCTAACCACCCCTCAGACCCCCAGTACTACTTGGATTTAATCGTATTGCTGCCAAGTTTAAGTTATGTAGCATGGCTGGAAAAAATTATACAGCTATACGGTCTAATGTCTTTACTAATTAATTATTTCCACCTCAGCTGGGTCTTATACTGCTTGGCATATCTCACCAAGTTTCAACAATGGCCATTTTAAATATTCAATACCACTTTAAGTGACTCAGTAAAATCACAAGTCAACAGTATTTGTAATTGCCTTTTTAACATATGTTTTTCCCAAAGAGACTATATATAAGCTTATGAGGTCAAGGACAATATTTGGGTAAGATCATATTCTCACTGCCTGACACACAGTAATCATTCAGCAAATATCTGTTGGACAGATTTTAAAAATCTACTATTCATTTTATAGTGAAAGAACACTGAAACCAAGAAGATACGATTTTAACTTGTTCCCCTTCAAATGTAGTTTTCCTACATCTGTGGTGCCCTCTAGAGACTTCTGTACCTATGAAAGCAACTGAATCCATGATTAAACCTCACAAAATAATTCCAGGCCTTGCTGCCTGCAAAGGTTAATTTTCGAAATTTCAGCTGAGTTATTTCAAATCCTGAAAGATGATGTTGTTAAAGTGCTACACTCAATATGCCAGCAAATTTGGAAAACACAGCAGTGGCAAAGGACTGGAAAAAGTCAGTTTTCATTCCAATCTCAAAAAAGGGCAATGCAAACAAATATTCAAACTACCACACAACTGTACTCATTTCACATGCTAGCAAGGTAAAGCTCAAAATCCTTTTAGCTAGGCTTCAACAGTGTGTGACCCAAGAACTTCCAGATGTACAAGCTGGATTTAGAAAAGGCAGAAGAACCAGAGATCAAATTGCCAACATCTGTTGGATCATAGAAAAAGCAAGGGAATTCCAGAAAAACATCTACTTCTGCTTCATTGACTATGCTAAAGCTTTTGACTGTGTGGATCACAACTGTGGAAAATTTTTAAAGAGATGGGAATACCAGAACACCTTACCTGTCTCCTGAGAAACCTATATGCAACAGAAACCTGCAAACAGCAACAGTTAGAACCTTACATGGAACAACAGACTGGTTCCAAACTGGGAAAGGAGTTATGTCAATGCTGTATACTGCAACCCTGCTTACTTAACTTATATGCAGAGTACATCATGCAAAATGCCAGGCTTGATGAAGCTCAAGCTGGAGTTAAGGTTGCAGGGAGAAATATCAACAACCTCAGATATGCAGATGACACCACTCTAATAGAAGAAACCCAAGATAAACTATAGAGCCTCTCGTGGAGAAAAGGGAACCCTCTTACACTGTTGGTGGGAATGCAAACTAGTACAGCCACTATGGAAAACAGTGTGGAGATTCCTTAAAAAACTGGAAATAGAACTGCCATATGACCCAGCAATACCACTTCTGGGCATACACACTGAGGAAACCAGATCTGAAAGAGACACATGCACCCCAATGTTCATCGCAGCACTGTTTATAATAGCCAGGACATGGAAGCAACCTGATGCCCATCAGCAGATGAATGGATAAGGAAGCTGTGGTACATATACACCATGGAATATTACTCAGCCATTCAAAAGAATTCATTTGAATCAGTTCTAATGAGATGGATGAAACTGGAGCCCATTATACAGAGTGAAGTAAGCCAGAAAAATAAAGAACATTACAACATACTAACACATATATATGGGATTTAGAAAGATGGTAATGATAACCCTATATGCAAAACAGAAAAAGAGACACAGAAATACAGAACAGACTTTTGAACTCTGTGGGAGAATGTGAGGGTGGGATATTTCAAAAGAACAGCATGTATACTATCTATGGTGAAACAGATCACCAGCCCAGGTGGGATGCATGAGACAAGTGCTCGGGCCTGGTGCACTGGGAAGACCCAGAGGAATCGGGTGGAGAGGGAGATGGGAGGGGGGATCGGGATGGGGAATAAGTGTAAATCTATGGCTGATTCATATCAATGTATGACAAAACCCACTGAAATGTTGTGAAGTAATTAGCCTCCAACTAATAAAAAAATTAAAAAAAAAAAAAACATAACCAATAAGGACCTATTGTATAACAAAAGGAACTCTGCTCAATATTCTGTAGTAATCTAAATAAGAAAGCAATTTGGAAAATAATAAATACATGTTATGTGCAAAAAAAAAAAAAAACTATAGAGCCTCTCGACGACAGTAAAAGAGGAGATTGAAAAAGTAGACTTAAAACTCAGCATTCAAAAAACTAACCTCTTGGCATCTGGTCCCATCACTTCATGTCAAATAGATGGAGAAAAAAGGAAACAGTGACAGACTTTATTTTCTTGGGCTCCAAAATTACTGCAGATGACTGGAGCCACAAAATTAAGACACTTGCTCCTTGGAAGGAAAGCTATGACAAACCTAGACAGTGTATTAAAAAGCAGAGGCATCACTTTGTTGACAAAGGTCCGTCTAGCTAAAGCTACAGTTTTTCCAGTAGTCATATATGGATGTGAGAGTTGGACCATAAACAAGGCTGAGCACCAAATATTGATGCTTTTCAACTGTGGTGCTGGAAAGGACTCCTGAGAGTCCCTTGAACAGCAAGGAAAACAAACCAGTCAATCCTCAAGGAAATCAACCCTGAATATTTTTGGAAGGACTGATGCTGAAGCTGAAGCTCCGATACTTTGGTCACCTGATGCAAAGAGTCAACTCACTGGAAAAGATTCTGATGCTGGGAAAGATTGAGGACAGAAGAATTTGGCCATAGAGGATGAGATTGTTGGATGGCATAATCGACTCAATCAAGGTGAGTTTGAGCAAACTCTGGGAGATAGTAAAAGACAGGGAAGCCTGGTATGTGGCAGTCCATGGGGTTGCAACTGAACAAAAACAAAGGAAGAAATATTTCAATTTTAACCAACTCTTCCTGAGAATAAAGAGGGAATTCTCTCTAAATTGTTTTTTGAAGCCAACAAAAACATTGATACTCAAACTGAACAAGACAATTACAGGAAACAAAACCTACAGTCCAATCTCTCCTATACATAGACACAAATAAATGTGAAAATTTGAAGAAAAAAAAAACTGTTAGCAGACCAAATGCCTCATAACACAAATATTTAATAGACAAATCAGACTCAACATGAATTTCATGTGATTCTGTGATCTTACTCAACACTAAGCTTTACTAATGATTTAAGGCAACTGACAATTATAAGGTACAAACAGTTTCCTTTAGATAAATCTGACTGTCAAATGTCAAAAAAGGTCCTTCCTTTCCTGTATTAGGATACATGCTCTGGTCTGGGACTTAAAGCATGAGGTGTGTTTTGAGCAAAGTATGAGAAAACATTTTTCTACAGAAGAAGTCTTTTGCATTATGGTGCATCATTTTCTTATATATTCCATTAACTATACAACTCCAGCCAGCCATGTCTCTCACCCTATAAATCTATAACTTCCAGGTTTATTTATTACAAGCAACCTAGATATACAGGTTAGAAGCTGCTAGAAATTTTCATAGATAAGGACTTGCCATTAGCTTTTGGCTAATTAAAATGTTTAGTACATTAATACATGTTTTGATGTGAAGGTTGGGTTATTAGCTATTTAAGAAGTTTTGATTGAGGTCATTCATTGCTCTCTGAGCATGCCTAGGTGGAAGACAATGCACTATATAGGCCTGGTGCTCTTTCCATCTAGGTTTGTTCTTTGCACATTGAAACTCCAAGCCCTAAAGAAATTCACTTGCCAGGGAGATTTGAAAGGCAAGGGTTTAAAGGCCCAACCAAGTTAGTCATCTTCTAAGGGTATTCCAACTCTTCTAATACCCAGCTCCACCACTTCTCATTAGCTATGGATTCATAACTGGAATTAGACCACGGAATACCTTGAGAGATGAAGGCTTCATTAAATATATTGACCAAAAAAAACCCTGTGTGTGGGAATAAATTCTAAAGGTGCTCACTATACAAGGAGAAAGGAACATAATATTAAATCAGGCTGAATTTATTGATATGGGCTTCCTTTGTGGCTCAGCTGGTAAAGAATCTGCCTGCAATGCAGGAGACCTGGGTTCGATCCCTAGGTTGGGAAGATCCCTGGAGAAGGGAACGGCTACCCACTCCAGTATTCTGGCCTAGAAAATTTCATGGGCTATACATATACAGTCCATGGGGTCGCAAAGAGTTGGACACGACTGAACGACTTTTACTCACTGTGCACTAACCAGCAATTCTAAGCTCAACATATAAAGTATATATATATATATATATATACTATATATATATAGTTATATATAAGTTCAGTATATAAGTATCCAGGTATTATTCATCTCTAATTGTTTATTTGAAAACTTCACTCAATAGAAACCCATGCTTAATAAACTGGGATGCCAGCAATTTATTTGTATTGTATGAAAGAAAGAAGACTTCATGCAGCACAGTGGATGAGAATCTGCCTAACAATGCAGGGGACATGGGTTTGATCCCTCATCCAGAAAGATTCCACATGCCACAGAGCAACTAAGTTCATGTGCCACAACTAATGAGTCAGTGCTCTAGAGCTGGTAAGCCACAACTACTAACCAATGCTCTATAGCCCATAAGCCACAAGTTCTGAGTCCATGTGGTGCAACTACTTAAGCCTATGCGCCTAGGGTCTGTGCTCCACAAAAACAGAAGCCACCCACAATGAGAAGTCTGTGTACAACAACGAAAAATAGCCCCTGCTTGCCACAACTAGATAAAGCCAGTGTACAGCAAAGACGACTCAGTGGAGCCAAAAATAACAAATAAAGAAAGTTAAATTTATTTCTGTCTTTGTGCCAGTACCATACTGTCTTGATGACTATGGCTTTGTAGTACAGCTGGTCAGGCAGGTTGATTCCTCAAGTTCCATTCTTCTTTCTCAAGATTGCTTTGGCTATTCGAGGTTTTTTTGTATTTCCATACAAATTGTGAAATTATTTGTTCTAGTTCTCTGTAAAATACCGTTGGTAGCTTGATGGGGATTGCATTGAATCTATATATTGCTTTGGGTAGTATACTCATTTTCACTATATTGGTTCTTCCAATCCATGAACACGGTATATTTCTTCATCTATTTGTGTCCTCTTTGATTTCTTTCACCAATGTTTTATAGTTTTATATATATAGGTCTTTTGTTTCTTAAGGTAGATATATTCCTAAGTATTTCATTCTTTCCATTGCAATGGTGAATGGAATTGTTTCCTTAATTTCTCTGTTCTCATTGTTAGTGTACAGGAATGCAAGGGATTTCTGTGTGTTAATTCTATATCCTGCAACTTTACTATATTCACTGATTAGCTCTAGTAATTTTCTGGGGGAGTCTTTAGGGTTTTCTATGTGGAGAATCATGTGATCTGCAAACAGTGGGAGTTTTACTTCTTCTTTTCCAGTCTGGGTTCCTTTTATTTCTTTTTCTGCTCTGATTGCTGTGGCCAAAACTTCCAAAACTATGTTGAATAGTAGTGGTGAGAGTGGGAACCCTTGTCTTGTTCCTGACTTTAGGGGAAATGCTTTCAATTTTTCACCATTGAGGATAATGCTTGCTCTGAGTTTGTCATATATAGCTTTTATTATGTTGAGGTATGTTCCTTCTATTTCTGCTTTCTGAAGGGTTTTTATCATAAATGGATGTTGGATTTTGTCAAAGGCTTTCTCTGCATCTATTGAGATAATCATATGGTTTTTATCTTTCAATTTGTTAATGTAAATTTAAAAAAAAATTTAAACATTGTTCCCTTTTAAAATAGTATGGAAGAAAAAATCCAATAATTTATTGACAAAAGGTTATCACTGCTGATGTTATTCAGTCACTAAGTCATGTCCAAAACTTTGCAAACCCATGGAATACAGCACACCAGACTTCTCTATCCTCCTCTATCTTGAGCAGTTTTTTCAAATTCATGTCCATTCGGTCGGTGATACCATCCAATCATCTCATCCTCTGTGGCCACCCTGTCTGCTTTCAACAGTTCCCAGTATAAGGGTCATTTCCAAAGAATCAGCTCTTCACATCAGGTAGCCAAAGTATGGAGCTTCAGGTTAACCATCAGTCCTTCCAAAGAATATTCAGGGTTGATTTCCTTGAGATTGACTGGTTTGATCTCCATGCTGTCCAAGAGACTCCCAAGAGTCTTCTCCAACACCACAATTCAAAGGCATCAATTCTTCAGAGCTCAGCCTTGTTTATGGTCCAACTCTCACATCCATATATGACTACTGGAAAAAACATAGTTTTGACTATATGGACCTTAGTTGGCAAAGTGATGCCTCTGCTTTTTAACATGCTGTCTAGGTTTGTCACAGCTTTCCTTCCAAGAAGCAAGCATCTTTTAATTCTGTGGCTGCAGTCACCATCCACAGTGATTTTGGAGCCCAAGAAAATAAAATCTGCCTGTTTCCACTGTTTCCCCATCTATTTCCCATGAAGTGGTGGGACCAGAAGCCATGTTCTTCATTTTTTGAATGTTGAATTTTAAGCCTGTTTTTCACTCTCCTCTTCTGCCTTCATCAAGAGGCTCTTTAGTTCCTCTTCACTTTTCATCATTGAAGTGGTATCATCTGCATATCTGAGGTTGTTGATATTTCTCCCGGCAATCTTGATTTCAGCTTAATTCATCCAGCCCAGCATTCTGCATGATGTACTCTGCATATAAGTTAAATAAGCAAGGTGACAATATACAGTCTCGATGTATTCCTTTCCCAATTTTGAACCAGTCTGTTGTTCCATCTCTGGTTATATATAACTGTTGCTTCTTGACCTGCATTCGGGTTTCTCAGGGGGCAGATAAGGTGGTCCAGTATTTCCATTTCTTCCACTTCATTGACTATGCCACAGTCTTTGACTGTGTGGATTACAACAAACAGAATAATTCTTAAAAAGAAAATGTTGTTGGAATGCTACCACCTATGGTCAGCTAACCCACTCCATATTGTGCCCTACAGGAGGTCTCAGAGGACACTGAGAAACACATTGGTGAGGAGAGTGTCAACATCCTTGAAAAGCACTGCAGTGGCCATGCTTTATGCCTGGATAAAGGTGAGGAGCGCTGCCACAGAAACTGGCTTCCTGAGTTCAAAGACAGTGATGAGATTCTGCTGTGGCAGAGGCCAAGTAGCAGCGCTCACTGTCAGAGGCAAGGTAAGCATGGTTTCTGTAATAGACACAAGCCTGGAATGGTAATCATAATGGTTTAACCCACAGGGACTCTTGGTAGTGACAAATTGCTCATGGTATCCGAACTCCAAAACCTATGGGAATCTCAGTAACACCTATATGTTCATGCTTCTATTTCCTCTTTCCCTGCATGATCTTATTACTTCAATTTCCATTCTTTCTAACTCCTAAATGTATACTTTCAATTCATATTTCCCTTTTGAATAAGAGGAAATTTAAGGGGACCACTCAGGGCATTTGACATGTTTCTGCATCTGAGGAAATACAAGGAAAACCATGCCTGAAAAAGTCTATAAATACCAAGAGGCTGTGCTGGAGATGCTCAAGCCCATGGCAAAACAAGACAAGGGAGGCAATGATGGAAATGAGCTGCATGTCTTCAGATAATGGGTCAGTAATGCCTGTCTCCTCAGAACAAAAACAGATCCTTTGTACTTTCTTGTGTATTTTTTTTTCCTTGTGTATTTTCAAAGGGCTCCAAACTCAGGGAGAATAAAAAAGACACCAGCAGAGAAATTTTAGAGGGTACAGGAAGACAGGCATTGAATCCACCAAGAGTTGCAGTCAAGATCTCAACAGAAGGATCTCTGAAAACACACATGGAAAAATCCATGCAGTAAAGAGCCAAAAATTGCAATTTCTTGGTCCTAATGGAACCAAACCCTCGCTGTGGGACTGTGTTCTTTACCCTATCTCTCCTTCCCCTGAGCCTTACTCTAGAAAAAAGGTAAAAGGATAATCATGTTCTCTTCACCACTGTTGGTTTCCAGGCCTGGGTCATGTGAAATAGGGTAAGGAAAATGTTTCATAAAGTTGGAATTCATTACAATGAACTGAAATGTTTAATAACTGAAATGGAATGCCCTTGTTACTATGAAGGACTGGGAAATTAATGGAGCTTGCTCAAGATTTTATGGGGATGGGCAGAGGCCATAGTAAGTTTAACACAGAGTAGTGAGAAAAAATAACATTTGGGTTCAGCATGGTCAGTAAGCCAGTTCCACCTGTTAGAAACTGAATCATTTCAGTTGAAATAGTGTAAGCAGATTTCTTTTTTATAAAGGAGACAAAGAAAGGGGAGCTCTGTATTTAATGCTTCGTGCCAAAGAGGCACATTCAGTCCTTGTCTCAGGTCTCTTATTTGAAGATTCAGATGCCCTACCTTATGATACCAGTGCAGGTGTAGTCGCTGTTTTTCCCAACACAACAAAAGTCCAAGTACCTGAAACAAACAAACAAACAAAAAAACAGAGGATAATAATTTGAAATGAAATCACCACAATGCTACCCAAAACACTGTTGTCAACTCAACATTCCTTTCAGTCCAGCATTACATTCACTTCTCGCTATACCTGCCCTTTTCAGCATCAAGGGTTTGTCACACTATTCCTCTGCCTAAAAAACTCTCCCCTTCCATGCCACCAACCCTTCAAACAATGCTCCATGTCACCGCCTACTTGTAACTTTCACCAGCAACCCAGAGAGAGTTTATTATCTTCTCTGCAAATTTGTAACAATCACCACACTGATATTCTTCCAGAATTCCTACCAACTTCTTTTCCCTGTGCAGGAGCTTATTCCTAGTATTATGCAGAGCTAGTAAGAAGAGATCAGGAGTGAGGGGCCAGCTCTTTGATAGTCTCATTGAATTTCCTTAAATTTTGCTTCCTCTTCTCATCTAATCAAGTTTCTCCTATAAATGTGCCAACGATAAAATAATAATACTGAAATGTTAAAAAAGAAAAAAAAAAGCTCTTCTTTGAGGAACCAGTGCCATTGTTACAATTGTTAACCACTGTTGTTAATGTTGGTATTAGTCAATAAATCTTAATTAGATTTGAATCCAAGTCTACGCAATCATCAAGTCAGTGTGGAGATGGAGACTGAAAACTGGAGTCTTTAGATGCTAAGAATATTAAAGAGAGTTTGAGTGCATAAGGAACTCACCTTTTTATCAAAATAATTTTATGGATATGATTTTATTTGTACTTTACCAATGTACAATACAGGTGAGCTGGTTAGTCTATGGAGTATGGTTCTTGCCTCTGGCATGAGAGGTCCTGAGTTCAGGTCCCAGACAAGACCTTGGGCTTCCCTAGTGGCTCAAGACAGTAAAGAACCTGCCTGCAATGTGGGAGACCTGGGTTCAATCCCTGGGTTGGGAAGAGGCCCTGGAGGAGGGCGACGCAATACACTCCAGTATTCCTGCCTGGAGAATCCCAATGGACAGAGGTGCCTGGAGGGCTATAGTCGATAGGGTTGCAAAGAGTTGGACATGACTAAACAACTAACACTTCCACTTTTAGGCCCTATAAAATACCACTTCATTAAATATCATTATCACTCTCAATTGAAAGAAAAGAAACAGAATTAGAAGAGTTATGTGACTTTGTTAAGGTTACAAATAACTGAAAGATAAAGAAATAGAAACCTGGTCTTCTCTGTTGCTGCCACTATATCCAAAAAGAGGTGGGATAGAGTAGAAGCTTGTTAAAATACATGACTTACTAGACACTGCAAGTCCATCTTAGAAGTTACCTATACCATTTTATGTTTATTGTGTATGAAGTACAGTTTGATGGACACATTCTTGCCCCAAGAACATCATTCATCTGCATCTTCCTCATTAAAAACTAATCTCTGAAAAAAAAAAAAAAAACTAATCTCTGTCTACATACACTCTCCATGCAAAGACTTCCAGAATGATTATCCTAACTAGAAATCTGATTTATGCTAAATGTCTTGGCCTATTTTTCAGGCCTTGCAAAATCTTTGAAAATCCTATCGCTTTATCCATATTCCACATTATTCTTCATTATACCTTATATGTTAACAGTACTGATTCTTCTGGAGAAGGAAATGGCAACCTACTCCAGTATTCTTGCCTAGAGAATCCTATGGACAAAGGAGCCTGGCAGGCTACAGTCCATGGGGTTGCAAGAGTGGGACACAACTTAGAGACTAAACCACCACCATCACTGATTCTTCCTTCTTATCTAGTCAAACTCTATGTATGTCTGTCTTACTGACTTTGTCATGATATCCCCATGTTCTGGAACTTTTTTCCTCCATCCCCATAAACACATCTAAATGTAACATCCCTTCAAGATCCCCCTCCTGTGCCACCTCTTCCAAGAAGCCTCACTTAATCTTCCTGGCTGGAAGTTAACTCTTCCTTCTCAGTACCCAGGTAGAACTTTATTTAGGACCCTCTAATGACAATTATAATGCTCTGTGTTCCTTACTTTTGTCTATTTCCTAATGCCCTACTAGATTCTACACTCATTGAATTAAGGACAACTGTAACTTTATTTCTCATACTTATCTCTGAAGTGCCCTGGATGAAAACAGAAACCAAACATCTTTGATCTCTGTAACCTAAGTACTTATCACTCATATATTTTGCTGAAAGAAAAATTAATGCAAATGTCAACTGATGTGAGGGTTGGGTTCTTTAGTATCAGGGAAGAAATCAATGGAGACAAAAAATTATGAAACGAGACAAAGAAATACATGTCCTATGTGTAAGTGGGCACTGAAAACTCTAGTTACCTAAAAGTTAGTCTCCCATAAGCTTTCCAGTTCTGAAGACTCCTCTGCTGCCTGGCCTACATTTCTCAAACTACATGACACTACTCTGTCTGGTGTGAATTTTCCACACTACACAACACTACTATGTCAGGAAACAGGCAGGGTCTCTATTACTTAAACACATTTGCTAAAATGTAATTTGCACCTGGATTAGGGGATTAGCATTTGCACAGCAGAACAGGTTTAACTCACTAGATAATCTGTAAGGCCCAGAAAGACTGATCCTCAAGAGATGGGCTATGAAATGAGTAGTTTAATGAGTAAGTGTATTGCCATGTGAAGATGCAGGTGTCTAAAATGACAACACTGAAAGAATCAGAAAATAAGCCATGAAACATAGGAAGAGAAAAAGGATGTTCTGCCACCCTTTCAAAGGATCAAAGTGAAAAGACACACCCTCTAACAGCACAAGCCTTTTTACCCCTCTATCCCTCCTGCCTAATATTTAAGTGGCTGATGAAAACCCAGACTCTGCTAAGAGTGATCTGAGGGCTCCCAGCACCAACTGGGAACCATACCACAGACAGAGCACCTCATAAGGCTACTCAGGAAGGGAGTGGGAGAAATGGGAAATATTACTCACCAGTAGCAATGTTGTGTAGGTAGCCAGGATCCCAAGGAAACTCAGCAAGACAAGGGACCAAAAGAACCAGACTCCTGTACCTAGGAATATAACCCTGCAAAAATGTGTTTCAATTTCTAAAATAAAGAAGTTAGTAGTATCTCTGTCAAGTATAGGTGATAAGACTGGACTAGATGAGGCATAATAAAACAGGGGAATAAGAAGAGGAGCAATTTGGGAACAGTTATCCTTTGCAGGTATTTAGCTGAGAAGTTTTAATTTTGCTCTACAGACAATCAGGTACATTAATAGGATTCTATACAACTTGTATGCTTTTTAAAGTGATTTAGAATAAAGACTCAAAAAAATATATACTCTTTAAAAAACAATAAAATGCAGAAATTATGGAATGTCAAAAGAGAAGAAGTCATCCATAAGTTCACTGCCTTCATATAGCTAATACATGCCAATTTGGCAGATTCCTTGTCCTTATGAATATGTTCTCTTACATAATAGCAAGCCACTATATTAACATCTATATCCTGTGTGAGCGATTTGTAGTCCTCCTTGTTCCTAAAGTAGTTTAAAAGTTAAAACTGCTAATAAACTGATTTAAGTTAAACAATGTTATAATTATTCTAAATATTATATGTCATAGAATTTAGACTCTTCATTTCAAGATAACAGAAATTATTTCCTCTCCTTATGAGACCTAGACAAATTATGTTTAAATGATACAAAATATAGATTATTGAACATATTACTACATTAAACATAAGAAAAAATTCTCTTTAGTCAGGGGTGAGAAGACATACCAAGAGAAAAAGTTAGACAAGTAGTCAACCTAGCAAGGCTGATCCCAGATCAAGACACTGGGAAGAGTATCCTGTAAAACATGATCTCACAGCCAGGAATCAGAAAATGTGTAAGTGATGTTAACAAATTAACCTAATAATGCCAACTAATACAATAACTTGCACAAAAATATAATTAAGATAACAATCAGAAAAGAACAATAAAAAATATATTCAAGATCTTCAGAGAGATAAAGGACTCATATCCACATAACAAAAACAGAATGTTTATATGCAAGCAGAATAATGATCAAAAATGAGATACAGGGGGAAAAAACACATAGGATAGACATAAAGCAGCCTAAAGACAGCCAAAGAATTAATTATACAATTATCCAGAAGCAAAATTGACTTTATATTCCAAATGAGAAAGAAAAGTTTGGTTTTGCCTTCAATGGGACCTCTATCTTTTCTAATAATTTCTCTAGCCACATTATTTTCTCCCCTCATCAACATAATGGCCTTCTTTTCTATTTTCACTCACATGTAAATATTTAATATTAGGTCACTTCCAAATTCTCCCACCAAACAGGTGAAGGTCCCATCTACTTGCTGAGTACTGCTGGCAAAGGAAAAATTGTGGGAGACCTGCAATGTGGAAGATCTGGGTTCGATCCCTGGGTTGAGAAGATCCCCTGGAGGAGGGCATGGCAACCCACTCCAATATTCTTGCCTGGAGGATCCCATGGACAGAGGAGCCTGGCGTGTTAGAGTCCATGGGGTCACAAAGAGTTGGACTGAGTGACAAAGCACAGAGACCTACTAAAAAGAGAACCAATTAAGAATTCTACAAAGGAAAATACAGCAACAAAAATTAAGAATGCAGTGAACAAACTTAATAGCAGGTAAAACACAGTCAAAATAATTTGTTTAGCAAAAAACCAAGTCAGGAGACAAATATCAAGAAGGAAACAGAGACACACAAAAAACATGAAAAGTACAGAAGAAAGGACAGGACACTTACGGGAAGAAGAGAAAAAGCCTAACACACATGAAATTAAAGTTTCAAAAGGAGAGGCAGCAGAAAATGGGATGAAGGCTTTGCTGGGGGCTCAGTGGTAAAGATACACCTGCCAACGCAGAGGACACAGGTTCAACCCTTTATCCGGGAAGATCCCACAGGCTAAGCCCGTGAGCCACACTACTGAGCCCACATGCTGCAACTACTAAAGCCCACACATCCTAGAGTCTATGTTCCACAATAAGAGAAGCCACCCCAATGAGAAGTCCGTGCACTGGAACTAGAGAGTAGCCCCTGCTCATCACAACTAGAAAAAAGCCCACATGCAGCAACAAAGACTCAACAAAGCCAAAAATAAATAAGCAGATACTTTAAAAATAGTTTTAAAAAAATGAAAGATAAAGCCTAAGAATTTTCAAAATGATTAAAAATATTGGATTGGTCTGGGATGATTCAGAGAAGTATTCACTGTTGGGATTAGATCTTATGCTATCACAGAAAATGCTAGAGAAGGTTGTTACATCTGCTCTGATAGTTGATCACTGGATGATGTTTACGCCTCGAATTTAAGTACTAGTATATAAGGTTAACTACTAGTCACATATCTTATGTTCAATGACAGAGAAATGAGATAAGCAAAAATTCATATATATATATATATATATATCTTTACATATTATATTACAAACATACATTTTATTCATATATATATATATATATCATTTAAATACACATATATGTGTGTATATATACACACATATATCTGTATGTTGTTGTTCAGTCTCTAAGTCATGTCCAACTCTTTGTGACCCCACGGACTGCAACACGCCAGGCCTCTCTACCCTTCACTATCTCCTGGAGTTTGCCCAAGTTCATGTCCATTGAGTTGGTGATGTCATCCAACCATCTTATCCTCTTGTTGCCCTCTTCTTCTGCCTTCAATCTTTCCCTGCATCAGGGTCTGGGAAATATATATATATTATACATAATATATATCTTTGTCCTCTGGTGTCACTAGTGATGATGTTGTGTTAGACTATAAGAGGAACATTTTCAGTTAAGGTTACTATTCAGCTGCCTTTAAAGTAGGGAGATTATTCTAGATTATCAGATTGAATCCAGTGTAGTCACATGAGCTCTTAAAATAAGAAGGCAGAAAAGGAAGTCAGAGACATGAGAAAGCAGAAATCAGAGAAATTTGAAGCTAAGGAGTTGAAATACCACTGTTAGATTTGAAGATAGAAAAGGTCACAAGCTAGAAGCTGAGAACAACTCCCATCTGACAATCACTAATGAATGAGCACTTCATTTCACCAACCAGAAGAAACTGGATTCTGCCAACAACTTAAATAAACCTGGAAGTGAGTCTCACTCAGAGCCCCAGTTAAAAGCACAGGCCAGCTAAGCACCTTGAGTACCCAGGTCATACTTCACTTCTGACCAACAAAACTGTGAGATAAGAAATGGTATTCTTTGGTGTCACTCAATTTGTGGTAATTTGCCATGGCAGCCATGGAACTACCTATGAAACCTACTGTGGCTTTAGGATCAGGGGGAGCTCACTCTTATATTTACACCTTCTATTTGATGATGGAGTATTGCTGTGGGGATTCTGAATGATTTTGAGTATGTTTATTGGAGTATGCATTCCAGAACTAGAAAAATAACCACAGGGTGGTCTAGGGCCCCACTATGCCCAGTGAAGATATGAGTCTGAACCAGAATTCTATCGACTACCTAATACTCAAAAGTTCCTACTCTTACTAAGGAATCATAGCAGCGTTTTATATCTCCAGTTATACATTTCAGAAAGTTCACAGTCAGTGTCCAGGAATCCCATAAAAGTATTTCTTCTTCCCCAATGACAAGAAATCTGGTAAATTATTAAAAGTTCTTCTAGGATAAAACTAGGAGTAAGATTGATAGCATACAGTACTGGCTGCGCAACAATGTCTTTCACCTTCTGTCAATGCCTTTGCTCCATTCAAGGGCCAATTTACTCAGTAAATAAGTGAGATAAAGAACAGGAAAACAATGACAAAATCAACAAAACTAAAATTTAGTTTTTCAAAAAGATAAGCAAAATGAAAAACCTTAACAAGACTAACCAAAAGAAATGCCCAAAACAACAACAGCAACAAAACAGCCCTAAACAGACCCAAGAATCAAGATTGCTGGGGAAAATATCAACAACCTCAGATATGCAGATGACACCACTTTAATGGCAAAAAGCAAAGAGGAACTAAAGAGTCTCTTGATGAAGGCAAAAGAGGAGAGTGAAAAAGCTGGTTTAAAACTCAACATTCAAAAAATGAAGATCATGGCATCTGGTCTTATCACTTCTTGGCAAATAGATGGGGAAAATGTGGAAATTCGTGTCAGATTTCATTTCCCGGGTTCCAAAATCAATGTGGATGGTGACTGCAGCCATGAAATTAAAAGATGCTAGCTTCTTAGAAGAATTGCTATGACAAACCTAGATAGTATATTAAAAAGCAGAGATACCACTTCGCCAACAAAGGTCCATATAGTTAAAGCTAGGGTTTTTCCAGTAGTCATGTATAGATATGAGAGTTGGACAATAAAGAAGGCTGAGCACTGAAGAACTGATTCTTTTGAACTGTGGTGTTGGAGAAGAATCTTGAGAGTCCCCTGGACAACAAGGAGTTCAAACCTGAATATTCATTGGAAGGATTTATACTGAAGCTCCCAATACATTGGTGACCTGATGCAAAGAGCCAACTCACTGGAAAAGACTCTGATGCTGGGAAAGGTTGAGAGTAGGAGGAGAATTGGGTGACAGGGGATGAGATGGTTGGATGGTATCACTGACTCAATGGACATGAGTTTGAGCAAACTCTGAGATATAGTGAAGGACAGGGAATCCTGGCATGCTGCAGTCCATGGGGTCACAAAGAATCAGACATAACTTAGCGACTGAACAAAAACAATAAATTACATTTCTAAAAAGCCTCATACTTAAACAGACCCCTTTCCCCATCAAACACCAAACAATCAAGGCTAGAGAAGCTGGAAAAACTGAGAGTTGTCTTCGAGTAAGAGTTTGGCCAGAAGGGTACTCAGATCACACATCATACCTGTCTTTAGAGTTTCAGGAAGCCCTGTAAGGACAGAGAAAGAGTAAGAGGCTGGAGGTGAGACAGATATCAGGGTTCATGGACAGAGATCATGAAGACCAACTAGTGTAGACCTCAGTAACCCAGATCAAGAAGTTGAGGAACAAGGTATCAGGGAGTCATCCGAATAGAAGGACTGGGGACACCGGAAGCACACAGAAAGCTTCCCCCTGAGCCAGATTTGGTCTAAGAGTGACAGTGAGAACAGGTGGAAGGGAAGTATAGTAGCTGAGGGTGCTGAGCATGCTTACGCTTCCCCAGAGTCAGGCCTCCCATCCACCAGATGCAGAAAATCCAACTTTGTCCACCCTCCCTCTTATATAAGCAGATTTTTTCAGCCTGAAGTAAGATCCATGTGGTAATTATACCAAAGAGCCCTTACACAAATGAAAATACAAAAAGTGAAACTCACCAGTCAAAGCCATTGTATTCATTTGAAGATTCTATCCATGTGAAAAGTAAAAACACAGACAAGCAAAATGACGTAATCAGCCATGGGTAAAATAATCGCTCTCTCTGGGAAGAGACAGGAGGAAATCTCATTTAACTCCATTTATTTATGGTACTTCTGCAACATCTGTTTATACTCCCCAAAGGTCTACATAGTTACAGTGCAGCATTACCCTCCCCTGACTGGAGAGACCACTGTATTCTTTTAACCCTATGGAATTTTGCAAAACTTTATTTATAACATTATCCTGAACTAGAGTTGTGTGTTTATATGTTTATATCTGATGTCACAGTTTCTGCTTTGATGAAAAGGAACTTTCATTACACTTCTATGTATTTCCAATTATGGTCTCTCAACAATCATCTGTTGAATTCATCTACCTCTCCATGTACCAAATGTATGTTCATTCACTGAGTAACTCATTCATTAATTATTCATCAGTTCCCTAATGAATAGTCCCTTATCTACCCACATTTGGGGGAGAAGAGCATTAGATTAGGGAATAAATCTTTTTTTTTTCTCCAGTAGCTATTTTGTACCAGTAGCTATAATGCTAGGGACTTTACAAATTACTTACATTTACTTTAATTCTCATATACGAGTTATACAAGTTAGGTATTGTTAATCTCATTTGGTAGAAGAAAGAATTAAAACTCAGAGAGGTTAGGTTAAATGGCTCAAGATAACACAACTAAGCAGGGAAACAGCCTGGATCTGTGAGCTCAAAACCAAGATGGAAATGATCTTTCTGGAAACGTGTACAAACTGAACCTTGAAGACAACCCTTGCACTGAAAATTGTAACACAAACTAGCCGAACAATACACTATCAAACTCTTCCCAGGACTATGACTGTATCACAAAAATGAGAAATTTTGCCTCGCTGGGACACTGCATCCAAGCTATTAAAAATGTATAGAATAATCCCTGCCCTGTACAAATTATATGGTTATTGTGAGCACTAAGAATAAGGAAACAAAATGGTAAACAGAGTACTCCAAAATGGTGAGAGATATGATAGGTAACAAGGCACTAAACCACCACTTCTAGAGTAGGAATATGAAGAGAACAGGTTTTGACTCGGATTTATACTCACTCTCTACACAAATCATGTGTGGACTTTTAAAAATATGTATCACATAGTCACTCCCCTGCTTACAACCCTCCCAGAGCAGCCCACTGTATAAGAATATCATCCCAACTGCCTGCCCTGACCCAAAGGTCCTACATGATCAAGTCTTGCCCATCCCTGACCTCATTCCATTCTACATACTAACTCCATTATTGAACTCCAGACATACTGGTCTTTATGCTTCTAGAACATGATCAGATCTGTTCCTTTGTTGTTTAGTTGCTTAGTCACATCCTACTCTTTGTGACTCCTTGGACTGCAGTACACCAGGCTTCCCTGTCCTTCACCATCTCCTGGAGTTTGCTCAAACTCAGGTCCATCAAGTTGATGATGCCATCCAACCATCTCATCCTCTATTGTTCCCTTCTCCTGCCCTCAATCTTTCCCACCACCAGGGTCTTTTGCATTGACTTGGGTCTTTGCATCAGGTGACCAAGTATTGGAGCATCAGCATCAGTCCTTCTAATGAATATTCAGAGTTGATTTCCTTTAGGATTGACTGGTTTGATCTCCTTTCAGTCCAAGGGACTCTCAAGAGTCTTCTCCAACACCACAGTCCAAAAGCATCAATTCTTCGGTGCCCAGACATCTTTATGGTCCAACTCTCACATCCACACATGACTACTGGAAAAACGGTTTTAACTATACAGACCATTGTTGGCACAGAGATGTCTCTGCTTTTTTAACACACTATGTAGGTTTGCCATAGATTTCTTTCCAAGGAGCTGGTGCCTTTTAATTTCAAGGTTGCAGTCACTGTCTGCAGCAATTTTGGAGCCCAAGAAAAAAAGTCTGTCACTGTTTCCATTTTTCCCCCATCTATTTGCCATGAAGTGATGGGACCACATGCCATAATCTTCGTTTTTTGAATGTTGAGTTTTAAGCCAGCTTTTTTACTCTCCTCTTTCACTCTTATCAGGAGGCTCTTTAATTCCTAAGAGTTTCACACTTCCTGGTTCCCCTGCCTGGAGTATTTCTGTCCCCATGTGTATACAAGGCTGATTTGATTTTTTAATTTAAGAGATTGTTCACATGACATTGCTTCAAAGCAGTCTTCTCTAACCATGCTCCCATTTTCCGATGTATTATCTTCAAAGTTCTTATCACTATATGAAACCATCTTTCTTCATTACTGTTTATTATCTAACTCATCCCACTACAATACAAGCCACAGGAAGGCCAGAAGCCTTAGTGGTCTTACTCACTGTGGAGCACATTCAATGAACTTGTTCTTGTTGCATAAACAAATTTCCTTGCTTTGATTCTCACTGCTGCCACACTTGCTCAAAAATGTTCAAAGGCTCCCCACTGTTTACAGAACAAAGTTCAAACATTTTAACTTGACAAAGATGCCTCAAAATTTGATTAAAACATTCCTTTCTGACCTGATCACTTAACCATTTATCACCTTATCTGCTCATAAATTCAACACCAGAAATTCACTTTTCCCTAAACACCACTATACTTCTCTATCTCTGGACTTCTGACCACCTGAATTCCTCCACCCAGAATCCCCTACACCATGATTCCTCTAAGTGGAAGATGACTTCACAAGTCAGTGACTCCAAGAACAGCAAAATGATAGCTAACATTTATTAAGTGCTAATTGTGTGCTGAGCCCAATTTTAAGTTTCCACATAACGCTTCTCTTCTCACAACAAACCCAACTGGTGGTTACTGTTGCTACCATCTCTATTACTCTAATGAGGAACCAGTCACTGGAATGTTAGGCAACCGGCCCAAGGTCCCACAGTAGTTAAGCTCTAGTTTGAAGATAGTCAGTGATGAAGCCATAAATTTAATCCAGGCAGTCTTTCCCTAGAACACAAGGAATTTTCTCTTTTGCCACATGCTAGACTCCTTCCCCTGAGCAGAAATAGGGCTTTGAGAATTATCTAAGGACTTTGAGAATTATGTAGTTTAATTCCCTATCTGTAGAGGGGCTCAGAGATAGCACAAAACCAGCCCAAGGGCAGAGATGGAACAAGGACTAAAACATTGTCTCAGGCCCTGGTTCAGGGATTTTTCCCATTACACCACACTGCCCCTTCCAATGGCATCTTTCCCAGGAAGCCTCCCTTCTTTCACTCTATGTCCTTCTGTATAGCTCTCTTATGACTTACTACATCATCCTTAAGTAATAAATATCTGTTGAATCAATTTGCTCTTCTCTACTTTTGCCATTACTATGCTAATCCAGGACATCATCAGCTTTACCTTGAATATTGCTGTTGCTTTCTCTTTGAAGGCAAAGACATCTCCCTGCATTACCCTTGTACTTTTTATTGTATCTTCCATATGAAACCATTCCAAAGCACAGCGTGGGCAACATTAGAAGCTTAAAATCTTTAGAGATTCTCTTTTCCCCCGATCTTAATTTAGGGACTATTTCCTACGTGACAGAAGTCAAATTCTTAAAACCACACAACATCTGTCCCATTCTCTCTCTACACTCACTTCCCATCACTTCTCCATTCATATCCTCCACTCCACCTAAAAATACTAAGCCCTTTGACTCCTCCAATATCATTTCTTCTGCCATCCTCCATTCTTTCCCTATCTATCTATCTTTCCCTATCCATTCTTTCTGATAACTTTACACCTTCTAAATAAAGTTATTTTTGACCCATTAAACATGATGCATGACTGTATATGTAGACAGACACACACAGAGACATGCACACTATATAGCACTTCTCTCAAGGAGAGAATACACACTTTCCCATATCTAAGAAAGTGTGGTCCGTCTCCCTCCCAACTCATATACCAAAGAGCAGCAGCAGAGTGGACGTCTAGCTTTTTTCTTCTGTTGGGCTTCCCATTTGCAACTGTAGCAGCCATTAAGGAAAGTCATATAGCATTCATAGTTGAAGTAGTATTTAATCCAAGAATTAAAGTTTTTCCATCTTCCTGTCTCTTCATTTCCAGTCTCAGTCCTGTTAACATCATCCATGGTTCACCCTTTTGCTGAAATGGTAAATAAAGTAGTCAGAATCCAATAGCTTCTTCATGTTTCCTATCCCCACTATTCTACAGAAAAGTCCACCAATAATGGACAGATCTTTCAAAAGATCATAATCTAGAAAGATGAACTGGATTTGATGTAGAAGAGTAGAGCTTCATCCTATCTTTCCTACTAACTAGGTGAGTGTTTATTGCAGATATTGCACCATTCTAAGTTTAGCATTCTCACTGCTAAAATGGTACCATGTTCTATACCCTAGTTAACTAATAGATGCTGAAAAAATTCAAACTAGATAATATATATGGAATGTGTTATTAAAACAGTAATATGCTCTTGCTGCCAAGTCACTTCAGTCGTGTCCGACTCTGTGCGACCCCATACACGGCAGCCCACCAGGCTCCCCCGTCCCTGGGATTCTCCAGGCAAGGACACTGGAGTGGGTTGCCATTTCCTTCTCCAATGCATGAAAGTGAAAAGTGAAAGTGAAGTCGCTCAGTTGTGTCTGACTCTTCGCGACCCCATGGACTGCAGCCCACCAGGCTCCTCCGCCCATGGGATTTTCCAGGCAAGAGTACTGAAGTGGGGTGCCACTGCCTTCTCCAATATGCTCTTGAAAGGAGTACATTAAGGCTGCATACTGTCACCCTGTTTATTTAGTTTATATGCAGAGTACATCATGAGAAATGCCAGGCTGGATGAAACACAAGCTGGAATCAAGATTGCCAGAAGAAATATCAACAACCTCAGATATGCAGATGATACCATTCTAATGGCAGAAAGTTAAGAGGAACTAAAGAGCCTCTTGATGAGGGTGAAAGAGGAGAGTGAAAATGCTGGCTTGAAACTCAACAGTCAGAAAACTAAAATCATGGCACCCAGTCCCATCACTTCATGGCAAATAGAAGGGGGAAAAGTGGAAATGGTGACAGATTTTATTTTCTTGGTTGGATGGCATCACTGACTCAATGGACATGAGTTGAGCCAACTCCAGGAGATAGTGAAGGACAGAGAAGACTCGCACGCTGCAGTCCATGGGGTCACAAAGAGTTGGACACAACATAGCAACTGAAAAACAACAATAATGACCTTGATATAACCTGAGATCTTAGAGACATGGTTGAAGTATATGAAAAAATACCATCCTTGACTAATGAGGTACTCAGACACACAAGTGTCTGCCCCTTGTTTTTCCTCCCACATGTGGCTTTTCTAGAGTTAGCTTCAATTAAGAATTATGGAATATTCAGAACAGCAATGGCTGAAATAAGTTTATTTTTGCTTTTGCCAACAAAAAAATTTCAAAGGTTTAAGGAAACAATTATGTGGTATGTTGCTTTATAATGTCATTAGAACCCAGATATCTTTCAGTTTGCTCTTCCACTACAACACATGGCTCCTCAGGGTACAAAATGGCTGCTCAAAGTGTATCTATCATTCCAAATTCCAACTAACAACAAGAAGAAAAGAACAAAGAAGGGTGCTTCCCCTTATTTTAAGGATGTTTCAAGAAGTTGGAGATGACATTTCACTAACAAGGGCTTTCTTACAGGCAAAACAACAATAACTAGATATTAAGGACATCTTGACATCAATACTGCATTTTCTCATCCTTCTGTGCTCAGATAAGGCTCTCAGACATATGAACTTTCAAAGAATGTATGGATTTGGGGGAAATTTTTAACGAAATGTGGCTTCCCTGGTGGCTCATATGGTAAAGTGTCTGCCTGCAATGTGGGAGATCCGGGTTTGATCCCTGGGTTGGGAAGACTGCCTGGAGAAGGAAAAGGCAACCCACTCCAATACTCTTGCCTGAATAATTCCATGGACAGAGGAGCCTGGTTAGGCTACAGTCCATGTGGTTGCAAAGAGTTGGACATGACTGAGCAACTTCATTTTCACTTTCTTTTAATGAAACAAAAATAGTCTTAGAGATCTTATACCAGGCAATTATCTCTGCCCATGGAAACTTTCTGTTGTGCTCCATTTTGTTTTTTTAGAAAGGCACTCCAGTGTTGTAGCAAAAAGCAAATAGTCTGAATGTCCACTTCAGGTTAAAATGAAGTAAGAGGGCCTAGGGTAATAACTTTCACATTAAGTGTTTTAAAAACCAGAGCAGCAAAACCTTGTAATACACCTATAGCACCACGTAGCATACTCAGATGGGTATTACCTGGGTGGTGGGAAAAAAATTAAGCCTACATTAAAGGCTTCTATGGTCTAACCAGACAAACTTAAAGGTAAGTTTCAAAATAATGAAAATATTATTTCCAGGTTACATAAGTTATGGAACAGATCAAGAATACTTTTTAATATTAAAAGCAGCCAACAAAGCAAAATTCACAATGCCTAGCACCCAATGAAAATTATCAGGATTTTTCCTGATAGAGGCCTCCACGCTGGCTCAGTGTAAAGAATCCACCTGCTATTGCAGGAGATATGGGTTTGATCCCTGAACCAGGAAGATGCCACATGCCACTGGCAACTAAGCCTGTGTGCCACTATTGAACCAGTGCTCTAGAGCCCAGGAGCCACAAGCGCTGAAGCCCACACAATCTACAGTCCATTCTTTTGCAGCGAGAGAGGCCACCACACACACACAACAAAAAAAAAAAAAAGAAAAGGAGAGAGAGAGAGAAACCACCACAATGAGAAACCTGCACACTGCAACTAGAGAGTAGCTTGCTAGAAAAAAGCCCAGGCAGCAACAAAGATCCAGTAGAGCCAAAAATAAATAATTTAAAAAAAAAAAAAGCAAAAATTCACAATCCCTAAATAAGAAAAAAATAATCAACAACAACAACTCAGAAACGTCTCAAATGACAGACTTAGTAGGCAAGGACATTAAAATGTCATTACAATTGTATCCCATGTTCAAGACAGCAGAAGAAGGTGTACATTTGAAGGAAATACATGATTTTTTTTTTGCAAACATCAACAAGTGTTATTTATTTCACTGATATTTATAATACTTATTCTTTGCAAAATAGTTCTTTAAAAAGATGTAGACTGAACTTCTAGAAATGAAAGATATAACATGTGAGACAAAAGATACACTGCTAAGATTAAGAGGAGACTGTAGAAAAAAAGATTAGAAACTTGAGAATTTGAAAAAAAGAAGAGAAACTGTGACTTGCAGAACAACTTTAAGCATTCTAATATAAATGTGACTGGAGTTGCTGAAAGAGAGGAGGGGACAAAGTAAGGGACAAAAAATATTTGAACAAATTACTATCTTCCAAAGTTGAAAAAATTATAAACCCACAGACCAAGAAGCACCAAAACCCCATAGAAAAGGCACATACAAAAAATAAAACACATCCTAATCAAGATGCTTAAAAACACTGATAAAAAGAAAATCTCAAAGAATGACTCTTGTACATTCTTTCAAAAAAAATGAGTTCTCTTTAAAAAAAAAAAATATGAAGCCAGAAAACAGTAGAGTAACATCTTTAAAGAACTGAAGAAATTATTTTATAAAATGTTAAAACAGAATTTAGCACTCTGCAAAAAGAGTTCTAAAAAAGATAGTGAAATAAAGATCTTTTCATCTATTCAAAAGTAGAAAGACAGAACTTCTATTAAAAGAAACAGAAAGTCTTAAAGACTTTCAACTAAAATCTTTAAGAAAGACTTCCAGTAGTTAAAGAAAGTCTTTCAGTAAGAATGAAAAAGAAACCAGATGGAAATGCACATTTAAAGAAAGGAATGGGGTGCCCTGGAAGTATTAAATATATAGGTAGTATACAAAAATGATTTTCTTATTTATAAAATCTACTTAGAAGATAACAATGTTTGAAGGAACAAGTATAAACAATGAATCCTGCAGCTTAAAACAACTGTAGAAGTAAAATGTATGACAGTAATACTTCAAAGGCCAGAAGTAAGGAGATGAAAGCGTACTGTTTGTTGTACAGTTCTCTACTACATGTGAAGTGGTATAATACTACTTGAAGGTAGACTTGGATAAGTTAAAGACATACACTATAAACTTCCAAAAGATCTGGCCACCTGATGCGAAGAACTGACTCATTGGAAAAGACCCTTATGCTGGGAAAGACTGAAGGCAAGAGGAGAAGGGATGACAGAAGATGAGATGGTTGGATGGCATACCAACTCAATGGACATGAGTTTGAGCAAGCTTCGGGAGTTGGTGGTGGACAGGGAAGCCTGGCGTGCTACAGTCCACGGGGTTGCAAAGAGTCAGACATGACTGAATTACTGAACTGAACTGACATAATATAATAATCCAACAAAGGAGATAAAATTAAGTCATAAATGAAGCAAATACCAAATTTAAACCTAAAAATAAGAAATGTCAGATTTAAACCTAAATGTTATCAGTAATGACATTTAATGTAATGAGTTAAAAGCTCCAAATAACAACTGTCTAACCGGATTAAAAGAACAATAATCATATACACTTTAGAAGAGCTTGGTTTGTTGAGATAGGTTAAAAAAAAAAAAACATAAAACTTGTGTATGTATTAGTGCTTCATCACCAGGATAATGTCATGTACCAATCAAAGACAAAAACCCCACTCATATACAATCCTAAGAATTTACTGCTAATACATTTGAGTTGACTGACTATTCATGTCAGGGAGTGTTTGACGGGAGGATGCCTACATGCTGCCTCTCATGAGTCCTTTGTCCTTCTTCAAGCGGAACAGCACGCTGCTCCCAGGGACTGAGGTCATTGTGTGAGGCAGGCTTGGGTCTCCTTTAGTAAACATTCTCTTTTTGACAAAATTGCTTAGTCTTGCTCCCCCTTCATGAGATATGGATTGTCTCCTGAACTTGTGGCTAGGATTACCCCTTGTTCCCTTGGTAACGGTTACTGTATGTTTGGTTTTCTGATCTCTATCATTCCCGAAAGAAGTTTCTTGTACTATGAGCCTATATATACTCATAGAAAAATCATTAAAGCACCTTTGCTCCAACAGAGCTTAGGTCCCCGGGTCTTTTTTTGTCTCTCTCTCTCTTTTACTTTCTTATTGTCGACTCCGTACCACCAGGATCCAGTCCATTAGAGGACCCCAACAAATGGCGCCAAGGAACAGGGACACTGGTATATGTGGCATATCGGGCGGAGTGACTCACGGACCTATTGAGGTGGGTAAGTACTAAGGCATGGGTCAAACGGCTGGAAAGCCTCATCATTTTTCTACTTTACTTCACCACTTGTTTAAAGTTCAGGGACTTCTGGTTTCACGCCAATGAATAGAGGCTTGCTTTCAAACAGTAGTTGAACATAATCCTTAGTTTCCTGATAAATGCAGTTTTGATTTAGAAATTTGGCTCCAGGTCAAAGAAAATGTTAAATGAGCAGCCAAACAAGGAAAAAATATTCCAATTGATCTCTAGCCCCTATGGGCTCTCATTAAAGCTGTAATTCTGCCATTTCAAGGTACATTCTAGCCCTTCCAATATTCAGCAACAGACAGAACACTTATTACATAAATATAAATTAAATGATAAAACTTTACAAAAGGCCCAATTAAAACAATACAAAATATCTCAAAATTTTCTTACTAGCCCTGCCCCGGCTGCTCCAAATGCTCCTCCTCTGCCAACAGTCGAAACTCCAAAAGTCTCTCCTTTGTTGGAACCTGATGAAAGTTATGCTAATTTTTTAGCTAGATTAGAAGCTGCTATTTCCTGTATTGTAATCGGAGAAGAAACCAAAAAACAGCTAGAGAAATTACTTGCTTATGAGAATGCAAATCAGAAATGTCAAAGAGCTATAGCTGCAATTTGTGAGACTAGGACTATTATTGATTATTTGAAGGCTTGTCACAATCTAGGATCAAAAACTCACAAGATGCAAATACTAGCTGAAACAATGGCTACTACCTTTTAAAAAGGGAAATGAAGGATGCTTTACATGTGGAGATAAAAACCATTTAAAAAGGGATTGCCCTAAGAAGGCTAATAAAAAACCTCCAAAAATTCGCCCTTGCTGCCAGAGGAATGTATTGGGCCAAAGACAGTAAATTTAAATTTGATATTGAAGGAAAACCTATTCCAGGAAATTCCAAACAGGGGACCTCCCAGGTCACCTACAATGAAAACCAGGCACAAGTTCTATCTTTTCCCTCAAACCCTCAACGTCCAGCAGTGCTGCCATTAATATACCAGCCCTAAATGATTTTTTCCTTTACCCTTAAGCAGTCCCTTCTAGAATACCTACCGGACTTTTTGGACCCCTGCCCCCACAAACCTTCAGTCTTTTACTTGGCTGATCTAATTTGGCTTCTAAAGGAATTGCTGTTCACCCTGGAATAATTGATTCAAATTATAAAGGAGAGATTCAAATTATGATGTCAGCTCAGGTTCCATGGCAATTCAAAAGGGGGGACACAAAATTGCTCAATTACTTCTTTTGCCTTACATTTCTATTAACTCCTTTAATAATGTACGGACAGGCAGATTTGGCAATACAGATCAAAAACAATCCTTATGGACATCATTGGTATTTAAATATGCTCGACCAAATATAAATATCAAAATTAATGGTAAAAGATTTTCTGGTCCCCTCGGCACTGGATCTAATATTATTATTATTTCCAAACACTTGTGGCCCAAATCCTGACCTATACAAAAGGTCTCTTGCCAAACTGCAGGAATTTCTCAAACCAAAGTACAAGAAATTTATCAAAATATTCAAATCTACCCATATGATAGACCAAAAGGCCAACCTACAACATTAAGACCTTATGTGATAGATGCACCCCTTAATCTAATAGGAAGGGACTTACTTATGCAATGGCCAACTCAGATATACATTCCACATTTTTCCTAGGGGCCACTGCTCATTTAACAAACAAAACAATTATTAAAATAACTGAGAAAAATTATGAGCCTATTTGGATAAAGCAATGGCCCCTTACGAAAGAAAAATTACAAGCTACTAAAGAACTTATAAACACACAATTAAAATTGAAACATATTAAGGAATCTTGCTCTTTTTGGAACTCTCCTATTTTTGTTATAAAAAGGAAATCTAACAAATGGTGTCTCTTCACAGAGTTTAGAAAAGTTAATTCTTTTATGAAACCTATGGGTGCACTGCAACCAGAGATCCCATCACCTATTACTGTTCCTCAAAATTGGCACATTATTATTACTGATTCACAAGATTGCTTTTTTAATATACCTTTACACCCTTTAGACTGGGAGAGATTCACTTTCTCTCTCCCTTATCCTAATTATATCAGGCCTCATAAAAGATTTCAATAGACTATGTTACCTCAAGGTACGCTTAAAAGTCCTGCTACTGCTGCTGCTAAGTCACTTCAGTCGTGTCCTACTCTATGCGACCCCATAGATGTCAGCCCACCAGGCTCCCCCATCCCTGGGATTCTCCAGGCAAAAGTACTGAAACAGGGTGCCATTGCCATCTCCATAACAGTCCTAGTATTTGTCAAAATTTTGTAACCAAGACTTTACTTCCTATGTGACAGCAATTCCCTCATGCATATATCATTAATAATATACCATAGCTACAAAAAGGAGAAATGATATTTTTGACACTGAATGGCCATGATATTCTTTAGACTCCGGAGAAAACTGATTAAAATAAAATCTTTTTTGAAATTGCAAAACCAGTTCTTCTTGCACGTGCAGTTAGGAAAAGGTTAACTTGTTAAAATACTTTTTTGGAGCTCCAGTTCTGCCTGGGAAACAAAAAATCGGCCTAAGAAAAAACCTTAAGGTAACTCTTATCATGTCCTTGGGATACACAGCCCACTCTATCTAGGACTCCAGCCATTAACAAATTGGTGGAACTCAAAATAAATAAATAAAACAAAAAGGTATTTTAAATTTCAAATGGAGAACTATGCCTGTCTATCTAAAATTATCTATGTCTCAATGTATGTCTTTGTTTTTGGATAATATAAAGTTAATAAGCTCTATTTAAATTCAACTTCACATGAACTGAAAAATATTCAATATTAAATATAATGTTTATTTAAATATAAATATAATTTAAATATAATTATTTGTTAACCTAATTAAGACATGTCTTAAGTCATCAACATTATATAATACTTTTATTATGCCTTGGTTTAAGGTAAACTAAATTTGTCAACAAAAAGGTAACTCTTTATATATATATACAAATATATAAATGAGATGAAAACTTTTAGATAAGCTCTATTAAAAATAATTATATTTTTAATAGAATAATCTATTATTATAATCAAAAACAATCTCTTAGGATTGGAGTGACTTAGGTTTCTGGAGTTTTACTGAACTAAATAATGGAAGTTTGTTGAATGGCTGGGTCATTTCCAAATGAAATAGGATTTTGAAGCATTAATTGCTGAACATTGGCTTACTCTTACAAGGGGTTTTTCTTGCAGAAGAGCTGAAGAGATTTTGAGCTGTTAATGGATATAAATATATATTTATATAGGAATGGATATATATATAATATGATTTGATAAATATATTCAACAGTCTATAAAATACTAACATACAAGACACTTCATAGTTGCTAAAGAAAAGTAAAATATATGCTTTTAATAGAAAGATATAAGAAATAGCAAATAAAATGATGAATACAAAAATACTAAAAAGGCTTATGACAAATGAAAGAAAATTTTATGGCAAATAAATGTAACTCATTGTCCTGAACTTTCTTCCTCTTCCTTCTTACATGTCTCGATCAATACAAATTCTTCTTTTCTAGGGGCAACACCTCTCTAAGGTAAAACTACACAACATGTTATAACCCACCTATCAACTTACTTCGCGATAATGAGAACACCTAATTCTATAAAAACAGACAATGGCTCTGCCTATATTTCTAAGCAGTTCAAACAATTTTTACATTCATTCTCTATTAAACAGATTACAGACATTCCTTATAATCCACAAACACAAGACATAATTAAACAAACACATTACACACTGTAACTGCAAATAAAAAATTAAATAAGAGGAAATACACAGGAACACTTTTATCTTCCTTATCCAGAACTGTACTAGATTCTAATGTAATATATTCTTTAAGCCTATAACTATTATTAATATAACTTTATTTCTGTTTCCAATCTGTAAGATTCTTAAAACAAAACAACATCAACTTCAATGCCTATTTCACAATACAAAACAAAAACAACATAAAAAAAGACACCATTTCCCGAATAAATTATTTGTTCCTAAGAATATAAAAAATGTAAAATATTCACCTTCTTTTCAGGTCTGTCTTGAAAGTATAATCATCATCTTTAACACACTGAACAGAGAGATTCAACAGTTGCTAAGCTGCTTTTCTTTTTCAAAGACAAGGTCAAATATATTTGGATGTGAGCAACATTTCATTTGTCAAGTTATTCTGCATCACCTTTTCAATAATTTCACTTAGGAAAAAATATTTGAATGGTTACTCCTAATCCTTTGCCCCAAATAACACAAACCACTTACAACACAGTCAGATCCCATTTCTTTTTATATCAGGAAAAATGTATACACTGTATGAAGAGAAAATCAACCCATTAATTCAAAACCACAGCCAAATACCAGTCCCAAACAGATTTCTGAATGATTATTTTTTCTTTTGGACTGAAATATTTCCTAAGAATGTTTTCATCATTAACGTCTTCCTTTCTTTTTATAACTATTGTTAATATAACCTTATTTGTTTTAAATTTTTAAACTTACCACAAAGAGATGTTTTGACAAAAACAAAAAACAAACAAAAAAAAAGTTTTGAAACACTGAAGGACACCTCCTTTCCTTTGCCCATTTGATATCAAGATGGGTTAACTAATCAATGGAAATCTAAGAAACTAATCTTACAGGGAAAGGGGTATGCTTCTATTTCTCCAGATGGATCCAACGAGCTCACATGACTTCCTTTTCAGAAGATTCAACCTAAGGGGGCCCCCAGCATTCAGACTAGAGATGAAACAGCAAAAAACCCAGGAAGAAAGAATTCCAATACAAGCCATGGCGACTTTAAAAATTTCCAAAAAACGCCACACTCGACGTCATCAACCTTATGATCTCCCTATTCGGGGACAGATAAACACCCTTACTAATCAAACTGAAAATCTGATTTCTCAGCAGTGAATGCCTCAGAATCCTGAAAATATTTTTCTTCACTATGCTTGCTTTGCTTGCTTTTGCTTCCCCCGCTCAGGCTGACTTGATTGATCATACTTATTGGGCTTATATACCTAACCCCCCTTTTATTGTAGGTTATAAAATGGACAGATATAGGACCAATCATATCCACTAATGAGTCAATACATATGCCCCTTCCTTGGAACTTGGAGGGGCCCTCTCATCCTGAAGAAAAAGAAAAACTAATTAATATCTTTCTAGGTTATGAAATCCTTCCTTTGTGTATGGGCACAACAGAATTATGCATATACGTTAGCCGACAAACTTAGGTCTTCCCCCTACCTCCAAAAGAGGACTTTCTGATGCTTCTTGGATTACTTACTGCCCTTTCTTTGTCCATGAATCATGTTTATACTACTAAAACTTTAGGAAAAGAATTAAAGAAAAAACAAAGAACACTATGCAAAGGGTTTACTAATAAGAACTTTAAATATATTCCTGTTCATTAAGACAAATGTCAGGCCAAATCAGGAAAATTAATGTTTATAGCTAATCATACAATTGTCAATTGGGGACCCCATAGTATGTGGTTATGGAACTGCTCAGATGATGTTAACAATACTATGTATGATTATATTACTCAAGTAACATGGAAGGTTACTAATACTACAATGGAACATTACCATGACAGAGGACTTCTTGGCTAGCTTGATGATGGAATGGCCCCCACCTTGTCCTCTAATCATCCTTGATAAACAGACTGGGCCTAAACAATGGGACATCTGAAAACTTGCTGCAAACACCAAGGAACTTGGGACTTGGACCAGACATTTCACAGGGACCAATCATAGCTATAGCAATTATTTCTTTCATGATAATCAATCATATTTTATACAAGCCTATGTTCCACTTCTTTTTGCTGTAGCTATATGAAATTTACAATTCAGTAAGACTTTACATTCTGTAACTTGCATAAATTGTAGATTACATACTTGTCCTAACTCCTCTATTTCCTTAAAAAATGACTCCCTTGTGACTCTTCAATCTCAACATTATCTATGGTTACCAATAAATCTCCAATGGCCCTGGGAAGAAGGTCCCAAGGCTAGACTTGCTTCCCAGTTATTTACTAAATTGCTCTAGCGATCTAAACGATTCACTGGATGGCTGATTTTTGGCATTATAGGATTAATAACTATTTGCACCATTACTGTCATCACCAGCGTTACTTTACAAATCGCAATTCAAACACATAATTTTATCCAAAATTGGACTAAAGATGCTCATACTATGTGTGCCACTCAGGCTCAAATAGATGAGGATATTCAAAAAGAAATACAGGAACTGAGAACAGCCATCAAATGGGTTGGAGATCAATGAACAGATGTACAAAAACAGATGATGCTAAAATGTGATTGAAATTCTACTCAATTTTATGTTACTCCTGTTCATTTCTATAATAGTGCCTACAACTGGAAACAAATCAAGTTTCATTTACAAAACATACATGATAATGCCTTTATGAATGTACAGTTATTACAAAAAAGAAATATGTGAAACCTTTTCTAATAATCTGCCCTCTTCCACTAGTATGGGAACTTTAGCTAAACAATTAGCTGATCAATTATCTGGGCTAGACCCACATGGATGGTTTCAAAGCCTTACTCATAGCACTGGGTCTAGAACCATAATTTTGGCAATTGTCTTAACAATTATATTTGTTGTCTACCGTTGCCTTCATGCAAAGATTGTCAAAACTAAACAAACTCTGATGGTCAGAACTCTTCTTACAAATATTATAAATAAATAAGGGGGAATTGTCAGGGAGCGTTTGACAGGAGGATGCCTACATGCTGCCTCTCATGAGTCCTTTGTCCCTCTTCAAGCAGAACAGCATGCTGCTCCCAGGGACTGAAGTCATTGTGTGAGGCAGGCTTGGGTCTCCTTTAGTAAACATTCTCTTTTTGACAAAATTGCTTAGTCTTGCTCCCCCTTCATGAGATATGGATTGTCTCCTGAACTTGTGGCTAGGATTACCCCTTGTTCCCTTGGTAACGGTTACTGTATGTTTGGTTTTCTGATCTCTATCATTCCCGAAAGAAGTTTCTTGTACTATGAGCCTATATATACTCATAGAAAAATCATTAAAGCACCTTTGCTCCAACAGAGCTTAGGTCCCTGGGTCTTTTTTTGTCTCTCTCTCTCTCTCTCTTTTACTTTCTTATTGTCGACTCCGTACCACCAGGTTCTGGTCCATTAAAGGACCCCAACATATTCATCCTGCTTTTCTAGACTCGCCTCAGCTAATATGACCAGACAACTCTGCTCCAGGTGGCCTGAGTGTATTCTAATGGTGATGGAACTTGTCCAAGAGAACAAGTCCCAAGGTACAAGCCAAATTCAACCTTTTGCTCTAAGGGATAACTTCATGTCAAAGTCAAAAGCAAAGCATATCAACTTACGGTAGGAAGCAAATGTAAATTTGAATAGCAAAGGGTATGAAGAAAAGGCTGTAAGTAAAGGAAGGGTGAGAATTGGGAACAAATGACATCATGTATCTCACTGGTTTACCAGCATATCAAAAAACCTTGAGGGAAAGAAACATTAGTAGAGACAAAGAAGGACATAATGATGAAAAATGATTTTTTAAAAAACCATTTTTCATATATATGCATCCAATCACCTAGCCTCTAGAGGAAATATACCTAAGTTCACAATAATACTGGGAGATTTAGCACACTTCTCTCAATAAAGGATATAATAAGCAGACAAAAATTCTGTAAGAATTCTGAAGATTTAACAACTCTACTAATAAACTAGTTTTACCATTTATAGAATACTGTACTTACTCAATATCTGCAGTATGTATATTCTTCTCCAATGAAAATGGAGCATTTATCAACAGCGATCACATACTGAGCCACACAACTGATTGTGTTAAACATCTAAGAATTGAAATTGAAACCATGTCCCATAGGGTTAAAAAAAAAAAAAAAGCCACCCTGAAACTATGCACCATAAGATTACCAGAAACTGGTGAGTAACAGAAACTCTTAAGCTTGTCTTACAGATCAGCAGATAACAGAACATCTTGTTTTTAAAAACTCTCTGCTTATAGCCTGCCTTCAATGAGCAAGTTTCCTTAATTATTTCTTGCAGAATGGATACTCTTCAAGCTTCACATAGCTTAGGAACTTAAGAGTCAGTTCTTGTCCAATTTGAGCCAGCTTGACTATTCAGGACCACCAACCCTAAAACTGCGCATGTACAAGTGTCCAGTGGGTGACCTTTTGACTTCAAAAGGCCCCAAACTTAACCATATAATCATGCTAAACTGCCTCCACTTATGAACATGTATCCCATGAAGAAGAATGTAACTCAGTCACATCTACACAGAAGACCAGTTACCTCAACCTTTTCCACACCTCTGATCACCTTTTCCCATGCAAGACCACCCTATTTTTCTATCCCATAAACATCTGAAGCCTCACACTTTCAGGAAGCTGGATTTGAGATTTATTTTCCCAGCTCTGAGATTTAGTCTCTGTTGCAAACCTCAGCATCTTAGTGTTTGGTTTCCCACATATCAGGCAAATGATTCTGTAACAAAGTTGGTAATCAGTCAGGAGGTACGTGCAGATGGACTTTTTGCCCATAGTTTATTAGTGGCTTTCTGGTATTGAGCAAGCAAGCTCAATGAGCCCAACAGATGGATAAGCCCAAGCAGCTGTCTGGTCCATTGGGTCCAGGGACCACTCCCTGGACTTCCGCGGGCATGGGGCCATTGACCTTTGGCACATAATTTTGCTTTACAGCTAAGAAATAATTTGTGGGTCTGGAAGACACTTTTGGGTGGGTAAGCTCACTAAAAATTACCAGGGAAGACCCATTAAAAATTACCTATGCCTAAATTGTCTAAATCATGGGTTAGAGGTCCTGCTGGTGGGAATTCAGCAGAATCAAGGGATAGAGGTCCACACTAATAGATACAATACAAAATGTTTTAGGTACTGAGATAATTAAGCCTGGATTAATATCCTGGGCTTCTGGCTTCTAGTTTTATTTTTGGCCCTATTTGTCTTGTCTATGTCTGATCACCTTATTTGTTAACAACTGGCTATATAGGGGCTAAGAAATTGGAAAGATTTCCATTGTATACTAAAATAAAGCTAAAAGAAAATGGGAAATTTGGCTTCTAAAGCCTACCGGCTCTCAGACAGGCAGTGACCTACTGGAATTCCAGTTGATTCATGAACATGGAGCCAATTGGTATGGAATCAATATTTGCAAGTACTTATTTAACTGAGAACTGAAGGAAACCTTACTCTAAAATGGCCAAGATGGGAGGGGATCTTTTGACATTTAAATACTTGGATTTTTTGCATATGCCATTAAAGAAGCTGCCTTGATAAAATATCTTTTCAAAATTCTGATCCTGAAGGAAGAAAAACATTCCTAGGAAAAGGCTTAAAGTTATCACCCTATCATGTTCTTGAAATACAAACACAGTCCACAAAGCCAGAGATTCAGTTCAGTTCAATTGCTCAGTCTTATCTGACTCTTTGCAACTCCATGGACTGCAGCACGCCAGGCCTCCATGTCCATCATCAATTCCCAGAGTTTACTCAAATTCATGTCCATTGACGGTGATGCCATCCAAACATCTCATCCTCTGTTGTCCCCTTCCCCGCCTGCCTTCAATCTTTCCCACAATCAGGGTCTTTTCTAATGAGACAGTTCTTTGCATCAGGTGGCCAAAGCTTCAGCATCAGTCCTTCCAATGAACACCCAGGACTGATCTCCTTTAGGATGGACTGGTTGGATCCCCTTGATGTCCGAGGGACTCTCTCAAGAGTCTTCTCCAACACCACAGTTCAAAAGCATCAATTTTTCAGTGCTCAGCTTTCTTCACAGTCCAAATCTCACATCCATACATGACCACTGGAAAAACCATAGGCTTGACCAGACAGACCTTTGTTGGCAAAGTAATGTCTCTGCTTTTTAATATGCTATCTAGGTTGGTCATAACTTTCCTTCCAAGGAGTAAGCGTCTTTTACTTTCAAGGCTGCAATCACCATCTGCAGTGATTTTGGAGCCCAGAAAATAAAAGCCCGACACTGCTTCCACTGTTTCCCCATCTATTTCCCATGAAGTGATGGGACCAGATGCCATGATCTTAGTTTTCTGAATGTTGAGCTTTAAGCCAACTTTTTCACTCTCCTCTTTCACCTTCATCAAGAGGCTTTTTAGTTCCTCTTCACTTTCTGTCATAAGGGTGGTGTCATCTGCATATCTGAGGTTACTGATATTTCTCCCAGCAATCTTGATTCCAGCTTGTGCTTCTTCCATCCAGCCCAGCATTTCTCATGATGTACTCTGCATATAAGTTAAATAAGCAGGGTGACAATATACAGCCTTGACGTACTCCTTTTCCTATTTGGAACCAGTCTGTTGTTCCATGTCCAGTTCTAACTGTTGCTTCCTGACTTGCATACAGGCTTCTCAAGAGGCAGGTCAGGTGGTCTGGTATTCCCATCTCTTTCAGAATTGTCCACAGGTTATTGTGATCCACACAGCCAAAGGCTTTGGCATAGTCAATAAAGCAGAAATAGATGTTTTTCTGGAACTCACTTGCTTTTTCGATGATCCAGTGGATGTTGGCAATTTGATCTCTGGTTCCTCTGCCTTTTCTAAAACCAGCTTGAACATCTGCAAGTTCACGGTTCACGTACTGCTGAAGCCTGGCTTAGAAAATTTTAAGCATCACTTTACTAGCATGTGAGATGAGTGCAATTGTGCGGTAGTTTGAGCATTCTTTGCCATTGCCTTTCTTTGGGATTGGAATGAAAACTAACCTTTTCCAGTCCTGTGGCCACTGCTGAGTTTTCCAAATTTGCTGGCATGTTGAGTGCAACACTTTCACAGCATCATCTTTCAGGATGTGAAATAGCTCAACTGGAATTGCATCACATCCCTAGCTTTGTTCGTAGTGATGCTTTCTAAGGCTCACCTGACTTCCCATCCCAGGATGTCTGGCTCTAGGTGAGTGATCACACCATCGTGATTATCTGGGTCATGAAGATCTCTCTTCTTACAGTCTTTCTGTGTATTCTTGCCACCTCTTCTTAATATCTTCTGCTTCTGTTAGGTCATTTCTGTCCTTTATCGAACTCATCTTTGCATGAAATGTTCCCTTGGTATCTCTAATTTTCTTGAAGAGATCTCTAGTCGTTCCCATTCTGTTGTTTTCCTCTATTTCTTTGCATTGATTGCTGAGGAAGGCTTTCTTATCTCTCCTTGCTATTCTTTGGAACTCTGCATTCAAATGGGTATATCTTTCCTTTTCTCCTTTGATTTTCGCTTCTCTTCACAGCCATTTGTAAGACCTCCTCAGACAACCATTTTGCCTTTTTGCATTTCTTTTCCATGGGGATGGTCTTGATCCCTGTCTCCTGTACAATGTCACGAACCTCCGTCCACAGTTCATCAGGCTCTCTATCAGATCTAGTCCCTTAAATCTATTTCTCACTTCCACTGTATAGTCATAAAGTTTTTGATTTAGGTCATACCTAAATGGTCTAGTGGTTTTCCCTACTTTCTTCAATTTACATCTGAATTTGGCAATAAGGAGTTCATGATCTGAGCCACAGTCAGCTCCTGGTCTTGTTTTTGCTGACTGTATAGAGCTTCTCCATCTTTGGCTGCAAAGAATATAATCAATCTGATTTCGGTATTGACCATCTGGTGATTTCCATGTGTAGTCTTCTCTTGTGCTGTTGGAAGAGGGTGTTTTCTATGACCAGTGTGTTCTCTTGGCAAAACTCTATTAGCCTTTGCCCTGCTTCACTCCGTACTCCAAGGCCAAATTTGCCTGTTACTCCAAGTGTTTCTTGTCTTCCTACTTTTGCATTCTAGGACCCTATAATGAAAAGGATGTCTTTTTTGGGTGTTAGTTCTAAAAGGTCTTGTAGGTCTTTATAGAACCATTCAACTTCAGCTTCTTCAGTGTTCCTGGTTGGGGCACAGGCTTGGATTACCGTGATATTGAATGGTTTGCCTTGGAAACGAACAGAGATCATTCTGTCATTTTTGAGATTGCATCCAAGTACTGCATTTCGGACTCTTGTTGACCATGATGGCTACTCCATTTCTTTTAAGGGATTCCTGCCCACAGTAGTAGGTATAATGGTTCTGAGTTAAATTCACCCATTCCAGTACATTTTAGTTCGCCGATTCCTAGAATGTCGACATTCACTCTTGCCATCTCCTGTTTGACCATTTCCAATTTGCCTTGATTCATGGACCTAACATTCCAGGTTCCTATGCAATATTGCTCTTTACAGCATCAGACCTTGCCTCTATCACCAGTCACATCCACACCTGGGTATTGTTTTTGCTTTGGCTCCATCCCTTCATTCTTTCTGGAGCTATTTCTCCACTGATCTCCAGTAGCATATTGGGGACCTACCGACCTGGGGAGTTCCTCTTTCAGTATCCTATCATTTTGACTTTTCATACTGTTCATGGGGTTCTCAAGGTAAGAATACTGAAGTGGTTTGCCATTCCCTTCTCTAGTGGACCACATTCTGTCAGAGCTCTCCACCATGACCCGTCCGTCTTGGGTGGCCCCACACGGCATGGCTTAGTTTCATTGAGTTAGACACGACTGTGGTCCTGTGATCAGACTGGCTAGTTTTCTGTGATTATGGTTTTAGTATGCCTGCCCTTTGACGCCCTCTCGCAACACCTACCGTCTTACTTGGGTTTCTCTTACCTTGGAGGTGGGGTATCTCCACGGCTGCTCCAGCAAAGCGCAGCTGCTGCTCCTTACCTTGGACGAAGGATTAATTTTAGAATTTAAATCTGGACAGAGAAAGAGGGGTGGGGGAATGAAGAGGTCTTTTAAACTCAATGGAGGAAACAGAACTTATTCTAACTTTTTTGTTTCTATTGTTTTACAAACTGCTTTATACTGTAATACCTAATTAATGACTAAGTTTTTAAATGAAGGTGTAAGACCTCTAGGTATGTACGTGTGTACTTTATAAGTGTGACATATCTTTACCTCTGAATGCTTTTAACAGAATGAATTTATAATTGAGCTCTACTTAACTGGCTTATAGGAAACCAATTGCTTATATAAATTCTCAGAAACATGGGGGAAAAAACCTAACCTGAATGAACTTCAGGTTCATGACAGCTGGTAAATATTGAGTATTAAATTCATATCTGGTATTAATATTAGTTTAAGATTGATTTAATTAATGTAGGCATATCTTTACTGTCATCAACATTAAGTCCAATACTTTTATTGTATCTACTTTAACTAAAAGTTAAAGTTAAATTCTTTCTGTTGCAAAATGTTTCTGCAAGAAAAATTTGATATGATGAAACTTTTAAGAAAATTAAATGTAAATGTCTCACAGACCTCAAACTAATGGTTACCAAAGGGTAACATGGAGGGGGGAGTGATAAATTAGGAAATTAGAGTTAACATATACACACTACTATATATAAAATAGATAACAAGGACCTACTGTATAGCACAAAGAACTCTATTCAATATTCTTCAATAACATATATGGGAAAAGAATCTGAAAAAGAATGTTGTATGTATGTATGTGTGTGTGTGTATGCATATGTGTGTGTGTGTGTATATATATATATATATGATTGACAATGCTGTACATCTGAAATTAACACATCATAGTAAATCAACTATTCTCTGATAAATTGTTTTAACTAAATGTAAATGACATAAGAACCTTCTTGGTGAAATCTTTGGGAATAATGAGTTTGCTGCTCTGCTGCTCAAGTGCTCATCATATCTGACTCCTGGTGACCCCATGGACTGTAGCCAGTCAGGTTCCTCTGTCCATGGAGTCTTCCAGGCAAGAATACAGGAGTGGGTCACCATTTTCCATTTCACGGATCTTCCCAGCCCAGGGATCAAACCTGCATCTCTTATGTTTCCTGCATTGGCAAGATGGTTCTTTACTACTGCACCATTTGGGCAGCCCAATTATATTTTAGGCCTATCTATTTAAAAATACTCTCTCAAGATATTCGGTAATTTTAAAGTTTAGAGTTTTGCTAAATTATGTTCAATGATAGGAAGGCATTAAATATCCAGATCACTTCTAAATAAGATAAAATATGGCAACTAATTGCTAAACAAGTCTAAGTTTACCTACTTTTATCGTCTTATGAGAGAAATATTAAAGATACTTTGGGTTCATCGGATGTATGTCTTGTACCACATTGAGGAAAGAAACTATGCTATGAGAAAATGTATGCTGCTAGAGGTGTAGAATATGTTCATAAGTTAACCAATCAGGAAATTCTGCTATGTTCACAACTGCTTGATTCTTCGTTTTCACTAAAGACTAATATTTTTAAGAGATAAAAACTGTAAAATATATTTAATTAAACGGGCATGTTAAAAGACAGAAATGTTAAGGATCTAACAGAAGACGAAGGTATTAGGAAGGGGTGGCAAGAACACAGAAGAACTATACAAAAAAAAAAGGTCTTAATGACCTGGATAGCCACAATGTTGTGGTCACTCACCTAGAGCCAGACATTCTGGAGTGTGAAGTCAAGTGGGCTTTAGGAAGCATTATAGGAAAAAAAGCTAGTGAAGGTTGATGAAATTCCAGCTGAGCTATTTAAAATCCTAAAATATGATGCTATTAAAGTGCTGAATTCAATATACCAGCGTATTTGGAAAACTCAGCAGTGGCCACAGGACTGGGAAAGGTGAGATTTCATTCCAATCCCAAAGAAGGGCAGTGCCAAAGAAAGTTCAAACTACCATACAATTGTGGTCATTTCACATACTAGCAAAGCAATGCTCAAAATCATTTAAGGTAGGCTTCAGCAATACATGAACTAAGAATTTTCAGATGTACAAGCTGGGTTTAGAAAAGGCAGAGAAATCAAACTGCCAACATTTCAATGGCACATAGAGAAAGCAAGAAAATTCCAGAAAAACACCGATTTCTCATTTATTGACTGTGCTAAAGGCTTTGTGTGGATCACAGCAAACTGTGGAAAATTCTTTAAAAAAAAAAAACATGGGAATACTGGACCACCTTATCTGTCTCCTGAGAAACCTGTATGCAGATCAAGAAGCTACAGTTAGCACTAGACATGGAACTGATGGATTCAAAATTGGGAAAGGAGTACAACAAGGCTGTATATTGTCACCCTGCTTATTTAACTATTTGCAGAGTACATCTTTTGCTTTTTCAAAAATGCTTCATCTTCAAGAAGACTCAAAGAAAGGACTAATACAGGTTTTAGATAACTTTCAGATCACACCACTGAACAGAAGAAGAAATTTTAAAATTCTAATGGAAACCCTGACAGTTTCATAAAAATGTTAACAAAATAGTAAGATCAATGATTAGATATATAGGGTGGAGTGATCTGATGAATATGGTTATAACTTTTATCATTTTTATCTAAAATATTACTGGCTTTTAATCTATGTTTTCCAGATATAGGGGAAGCTTTCCCCTCAAGCTAATAATCAATTGAGGCAATCTAGTAAATTATACCTTTTTAAGTAAAGGTGAAGCGTTTATCTTTTCTATCCAATCCCTCCAGAATTGGGAAACTCTTTTACTATATTTATTTTCACGGAAATACAGTTATTTGAATGAGTTAAATAAGAGTTTGTTCTCCTTACAACAGGACACTGTTGAAAATATTGCTGATATTATCATGGTTTTGACTGAAATGTCCTATTTGAAGAATACATAATCAAATATGATCCAACAGCTATAAGGAACTAAAGTGGACTCTATGGAACCATAAAGCCCCTTGAAAAAACAAACCTAGTTGAGTAACAGAAATTTAACAGTATATTTTCTGACTGCAGTGCAGTCAAATTAGAAATCAATCATAATATGATAATCAGAAAACTCCACATTTCAGGAAATAAACACTGTATTTATAAAAAAAAATTATGGGTCAAAGGAAAATAAACACAAAATCAGAAAAAAGTTTTAACTGGTGATGAAATTTCGCTAACTGGTGTTGCAAATGTTGGCCTGTCAAAAAAAGGTGTTGTGAACAAAAGTTTTGTGACTGGGAGGAACATAAACTGAATGAATACTAAATAAAAGTCAGCATTTTAACCAGAATCATTACCATAACCATGTCCCATGTATCTACAGATACTTTACATTTACTTCCAACAGTCAAGAGTAGCCAAATTCACATGAAAATTAAGTAGTATTTAGGAAAAGACTAAGACTCTGTTTCCCTGGGAAAAGGAAACGGTGACTCACTCCAGTATTCTTGCCTGGAAAATCCCACGGACAGAAGAGCCTGGCAGGATACAGTTAAGGAGTCGCAAGGAGTCAGACATGACTGAGCACAGGGAAAGGCTAATCAACATGATTTCCCTCCAACAACTTTTCTCTGGTTTCCAAACCCATACAATCAAAACTGTACTGAAATGTCCATCTGGACTTCTTACAGGCATCTCAACCTTATTATGTCCTAAACTGAACCCCCGACCTTTCCCCCCCAAACCTACTGCTCTTATGTTCAGTCCCAACTTAGTACAGGGCACCACTGTTCACAGAGTTGCTTGAGGTAAAATCCAGGGCATGCCGCTCAGGACTGAGAAACGGAAATACGTCCTGCCATAAAAATAAAACTAGAAAACAAGACAATATATAGAGCACCCTTCACATCTGCGGGGACTTCCAGAGAAGCCGAGGCAAGAAACCTGCCCAGGGGCTGTAGGGCTTCGTGGGGCTTCTGGGACCCACTTAGGTGGAAGCCCTCGGTTCTCAAGCGACCTCCCGGCAGCAGGGGTATAACGGCAGCTCCGGCTTCACCCGTGGTGAGCTGACAGGATACAGTGCCTCACTCAAGTATGCCGGCCAACTTAAGAGTGTTAACGTACCTTCCTCTTTCTGGAGATACTTAGGGAAAGCACGGAGCTGGACTCAACACTTAACGTGACTTCAAGGTCCCAAACCTAAATCTAGAATTCAGGGTAGAGAAGACCAACGTCTTTCAAGATGGCGGCCAGGCAGAACAAGGCCTAAGGTGGCAGTTGTGGGTAGGCGTGGCCAGGGGCGTGGCCTTAATGCCCAGTCAAGCACTAAGACTGAATCTAAAGTCAACCCTCAACCTTACAGTGCACCACACTTTAAATGTCTTTTAAGGTATACCATGTTTCCTTCTCTTCTTTTAAAAATAAACTTAATTTTCACCAGTCATTTAGTTCAGGCATTAACTATTTTTATAGCCCACATAGTCACTGATTGTCTCTTCTTTTAAAATAATTTTTCTTGCTTTTTTTTTCTTCTTCTTCACTGCAGGCTCTGTCACCTTGGACTTTTTGTGACCTCATGGACTATACCCCGCCAGGCTCCTTTGGGTCCATGGAATTTTCCAGGCAAGAATACTGGAGCAGGTTGCCATTTCCTCCTCCAAGGGATCGTGTTGACCGAGGAACGAATCTGTGTTATTTGCATCTCCTGCCCTGGCAGACGGATTCTTTACCAGTGTGCCACCTGGGAAGCTTTTCTTCACTAACCTGCTTCAAAAATGGACTTGTTTTAGCTTTCTTTAATATCTGATTCTTCTGGCTATTTCTCTAGCTCTGACCTCATTTTGAGCTCTAGATTCTTACATCCATCAATCTACTGGTCATCTTTGTCTGAATGTCCTTCTGTAGACACCTCAAACTCAGTAAACCTTAACCTGAATGATCTTTACCTTCAAATCTACTCCATCTTCTGTGCCTCCAAATTTATGAATGACAAGATCTGAAATGAACGCCTCATTCTTAATAGCTTACTTTCCTTTGCAACACCCCTCCCACTTATACCAAACAAATTCTGATTATTATACCTCTTATTCACTTATATTTATTTCTCCTACTCATTCCCCTGTTGATTTCAATGTCCACTAGGCCCCTAATCAACTCCTTGCTTAGTACTACTATGGTTAAGTTGTTAAGGTAGTTACTTAGTAGACTCCCAAAGAATCTCACTACTTCCCCAAATTCAAGTAGTGATCTTTTTAAAATGCAAAGTTGAATATGTTTAAAATTCATTCCAAAGGTTAAAGTTTAAGCTCCTTCAATTAGATCTCTTCTTTCTCTCCAGCTACATCTTCCCCCAACTCCCCTTCATCCTCATTCATATTGAAACTCCAGCAAAACCAAATCTCTTGTACTACTCTCCTATACCATTATGTACCTTTCTTCATGTTTTCCCTACTGCAAGGCTGACCCATTTTCCATCTCCAACTTTCACCCAGTTAACACTTGTTGGTGTAAGACTCAGTTCAGGAAGTCTTTACTGATCATCACCACATATTCCTCACCAACAGATTCAGCTGAATACTTCCTCCTCTTATCTTCTACGTCCCTTGAAATGGTTGCACCCATTGAGGTTAGGTAGCAATTAAAGGATTAAGAAATCTTTTGATATGATGATTTTCTGAAACTTCATTCTGATTTCTTCTTTAGACATCTTTTCCTCTTCTCTTATCAACAGAAAATGAAACAATCTCTGGAGGTTGGTCCCATGTTAGGGCAAATATAGGCCTGAAATTAAAAGATGCTTGCTCTTTGGAAGAAAAGCTATGACAAACCTAGACAGCATATAAAAGGCAGAGACATTACTTTGCCAGCAAAAGTCTGTATAGTCAAAGCTATGCTTTTTCCAGTAGTCATGTATGGATGTGAGAGCTGGACCATAAAGAAGGCTAAGAACTGATGCTTTTGAACTGTGGTGTTGGAGAAGACTCTTGAGAGTCCCTTGGACTGCAAGGAGATCCAACCAGTCAATCCTAAAGGAAATCAGTCCTGAATATTCATTGGAAGGACTAATGCTGAAGCTAAAGCTTCAATACTTTGGCCACCTGATGTGAAGAGCCAAATCATTAGGAACGACCCTGATCCTGGGAAAGATTGAAGGCACGAGGAGAAGGGGATGACAGAGGACAAGATGGTTGGATGGCATCACCAACTCAATGGACGTGAGTTTGGGTAAGCTCCAGGAGATAGTGAAGGACAGGGGAGCCTGGTGTGCTGCAGTCCATGGGGTTGCAAACAGTCAGACAAGACTAAGCAACTAAACAACAACAAGGTCTGATCCTATCACTCCTGGTTTTAAAGCAGAAGCAAGACAAAATTAAAGCATGATAAGCAGAATATAAAAAGGATACCAAAGAGTTTATCAAATAAGTCTAACCATCATGTCTTTATTTCAAAGAACATAAGTACTCAATTTCTGTGGGAGTCTTCAAACTTGACTATAAAAAAGTCAATAAAGAAAGGTGACTTGGTGACATGATGTAACGAAAGAGACCACAGGCTCCCACTGCTATTTGGGAAATATTTTCTCCCAGCTTTACTGTTCCAAAAGAACTGACTCAATTTTATAGAATCATTATTCACCCAATTAAACTTTTATTTTGTAATGAATATTGTTCAAAGTCTAGTGGACCATGTATGATCCTACACAAAATATATGATGAACTCATAAAAGTTTATACTGGAAGAACTCGATTATCTTTTCAAGACACTCTCAAACCGGCAAACAAAGATTGTCAGTCATTCTTTTAAAACTCCACCCTCCTGTAGAATAGGGGCTCTGAGTCAAACAGTTTCCATAATGAGCAAGCCAACCTGATAAAGTTTTTTCTAGTGATCACTGTCACACTATCATCTTGGGGGGAATTCTACTAAAAACAAAGTAAGAGAGTGCATTTGCTATTGTACATAAAGCCTGTTTCATATACTTTACAAATATACGTACACACACGCACACATTGTCATGTGCTATTTAAACATCAAGGATAGCACACTGTCACACAGGCCTTTCTGTACAGGAGTGGCTTATCAGAAAAATATAAGAACCTAGTAATATTACAAAAACACAGTCAATTCCTAACTTGCCCTGCAGCCTACAGGCTAGGCAATATCAATCCCGACCATTTTTTGTAACTTTCTAATTATTGTAAGAGCAATTCTATCATTCACTGCTTGGGCTAATAGATGACTTACGAGTTGTTTTAAATATCAGTTACTTAAATCTGCAAAATAATAAAATTGACACAAAAAAAGGATAAACTTGAGACCTATAGATACCTCACCTCACCAGCTGAGTGCCAGCCTCTGATTTCTCTTTCTAGGCAGTATGCTGGGCAGTATGCCAGACCCTAGTCAACTGTACAGCAATGTATCAAGCCCAAAGGCTGGATGTTATCTTCACTAAATACATATGGTATTCCTAGTTTAAACATTATTCTTTTTACTAGAAGTAATGAATCTTCTCATGTTTCAATAAAAGCTCACTGAAATTAGTACTTTTTGCTTTTAATATACCTAGAAGAAGAACTGAACAGCAAGCCTGAAAGAGCTACTGAATGGTAATATTAGAATTTAACCCCTTAACAACGTGACAAGAAAAGCAAGAGAATCCCATGCTTTTATACAGAGTATCCTCAAGTAGCCTGAAGTGGATATAGGCTGTTAACAATGTTGATTGATCTTTGATTCTGTGAACAGAAAAGCAGTTATTGGCCAAGATGCTTAAGGATAACTGAGACTGCTAGTTGTTATTCTTGTATAAAACCTCCATTTGAGTGCCTTTTAAAATCAAGACATAAAGTCTGACAAACCAGGTAATTCCAAGCATTATAAAATAGGTCTATATTTGCTATGTGTTAGAGATTGTGTTAAATGCTTTGCACATCCTATTTTATTTCCTCAGAGTCTTAGAGTTAGATACTATCATTTTTCTCATTTCACATATCTAGAAACTGAAGCTCAGAAAGGTTAAGTAGCTTCTCCACAGTCACACATACCTCTGACAGAGCCAAAAATTAGCCCAGCCCATCTGATTCCAATTACACTGTGCTACACTGTTTCCTTAGACCTGGGCTCTCCAGTTAGTGGCTATTTAAGTTTTAATTAATAAAATTAAATAAAATGTAAAAGACAAATCCTCATTCATTAACCACATTTCAAGTATTTAATGTACTGAACAACACAGGAAGAGAATCCATTACTTCAGAAAGCTACAATTTGGAGTCACAGGTAACTGGGATGCGCTTCCTCTTTTCTGATCATGAGGATTACATAGCATACCTTGTTACTTTAACTTCTAGGAGGTTCAATTCTAAAGTTTAAGCTCAAGTATAGCAATATTTTAGCCCCTGTAATCAACCTATCTCAGCTTATCTTTCCCTTGTTTCAAAGTTTCCAAAGGAACTTTTTTGTTCCTTTCCAAAAATCCTTGCTGCAGGTTTTCTTAAACCATTTGAGTGAAAGGGGCAGGATATAAATATAAATAAATAAAAACAAGGACACAAACAAATAAATAAAAAATAATGATCTGAGCTCTACATGACCTTCCTGGTATAATATGCAGAACAGGACTCATGATGAACCACCCATATGCTATCTACAACAAACTCACTTCAAATGTAACAGTACGGGTTGGAGTAAAGTAAATGAACAGAAAAGTGATATCATGGCAACATGACTCAAATGAAAGCAGAGGAGCCTGCATTAATGCCAAAGAAATTATATTTCAGAGCAAAGATAATTACTAAAAACACAGAAGGGCATTATATAATGATGAAAGGACCAATCCACAAATAAGACACAGCAATCCTAAATTTGCGTGCAGCAGGAAACAGAATTGCAAAGTATATGAATGGAAAACTGATAGAAGTGAAATGCAAAATAGACCCACAACAGTTCAAGTCTTCATTATCAAAGTCTCAAAAATTTATAGGACAATTACGTTGAAAATCAACAAACACTTAAGAGGAATTCAATAAGAACATCAACCGATAGTATCCAACTGATATTTATAGAATAATCCACCCAACATCATCAGTATGTACATGCATTTCAAGCACTTATGGAACATACACCAAAACACACCATATTCTAGGCCTTAAAACAGATCCTGTTTTAAAGGAATTTAAATCATACACAGTGTGTTCTGTGATACACTGGAATCAAACTAGAAATCATAATAGGAAGATAACATGAAAATCTACAAATATTTGGAAATTTAACCATACACTGTTAAATAACCTGTGGGTCAAGGACCAAGTCTTAAGGTAAATTTTAAAGATACACTGAACTGGAAGATGGTGGAATAGGAGGATGTGGGGGTCATTGCTCCTCATAAGTATATCAAGAATATATGTACAAATGGAACAATTCTCTCAGAGCACCTACTGAACATTAGCAAAAGACTTTGAACACATAAAAGGACAAAAAAAATCCTCTAACTGGGTAGAATGAAAGGGAAAAAAAAATGAGGAATCAAAAAAGGGACCAGCAACTCTGGCAGGAAGTTGAAGGTGAGGGGAGGTCCCTGCACTTAGAAAAATCTCACGATGGGGAAATCAGCTGGGATAGAAAGGGAGATCAAAGGTCTTGAGACAGCCTGAGAAAGACAGGACAAAGTAAGAATTGCTCGCATAGTCTGTGTGGCCATGTGAGCTCTGTGCACCCCAGCCTGAGTCATGAGGCTCCTGTTATGGAGAGGGGCTGGGTGCTGGAAAGTGGGTTCTGGAGCATGGACCAGGGAGGGAACTGCTATGAAAAGACAGCCTAAGGAGGGACAGGAGTAAGGAGCAACACAATCAATAAAATTTGCAGAAAAAGTACAGGATCCCACAGAAGCAAGGTATCATTATTGAGTGGTATGCAAGAGGCAGGGCCACCAGTACAACCCCTTTCCCCACCCACCAGTTTCTTTGGTCCATGTGGGCACAGAGAAGGACTCACACAAGAGCAGGCATGCCCCAGACTATTGCAACTGCCTCTCAGTTCCTAATGGCTGAGGCAATCCGCACACACCCTAACTGTGGCTGCTGCACCCCGCCCCCAGGACTGAAGAAGTCAATGTGCCCCAGTGAGGCCTTGCTTTGCTCCCTGGTGCCTGTGTGGGGAGCACGTGCCTGAGGGTGACGCACATGAAGAGGTAGAGGCCAAAATAAAAGCTGAGCCCCAGGGGCAGTGTCACCAAGGAAGAAAAACGAAAACATTTTGCCCAGCTCCTCAAGTCACACATTAAATCCTCCCAACAGGCTTGGTAAATCCTACATCCGTGGAATACCTGAATAGACAATGAGCAGTCCCAAAATGGTTATCAGTCTAGCCGTAACAACAGTGGACATTGGAGGCAACTACACACAGTACTTGGGCCAGATGAGAGTCTGAACCGGCACCACAGTTCCAATAGCAGGTCCAGAGACCTATCTACAGGTATTGGAGGGCCTCCTGTTGGAGGCTGAGATTGTCTGCGGTTTACTGTCGGAGCAACAGTGCTGACAGGAGGCCCCAAGGAAATATTCTTCTTATTATTCTCTCCTTGTTTATTTTGTTTTGTTCAGTGGATGGTGTTGTTGTTTATAATTTATTTTTTATAGTGTACATTTTTATTTTGCTCTTTTTACTTTTTGTAGTTTTCTGGGGTTTTTATATTTATGCTTCGTTTTTTATTTTTTTCCTTTTTTATTATTTCTATGTACTTATTTTTCTTTGTTTTTTCCTGTACGTGAGCTTTCTGTTTTTGTTTTAGTTTTCATTTTTTTGTTTTATTATTTTAGCCTTAACTGTTCTCATGTTCGAATTCTTTCATTTGTTCTTTTTCTCTTTTCCTCTTTTCTGTCTGCTTCTTTGTTTTTGTTAGTTTCATTGTTTTTATCATAACTCTTGGATGTTGTGTGTCTGTCTGTTTTCTCAATTCTTTGAGAGAGTATGTGTGTGTGTGTGTGTGTGTTGTCTCCAGGTTGCTGCTATGTGTTTGGTTTTGATTTTGCTGTTTTTCTTGGGGTTTGTTTTCTGTGAATTTTCTTTTCCTTTTTCTTTTCTTTTTTGTCTGGCATGGAGCATGACTTGTGGGCTCTTGGTTCACTGGCCAGGCATTAGGCTCAGGCCTCCAGGGTCGGAATATGAAGTTCAGGATGCTAGACCACCAAAGAATTCCAGGGCCCAGGTAATATTAAATAGTGCTCTGCCAGAAGTATCAACCTTGACACCAACACTCAGCTTCACCCAAATGCCTACAGGCTCCAGTGCCAAACACTTCACACCAAACAAATAGCAAGACAGGAACACAGCCCTACCCATTAGTGGACAGGTTGCCTAAAGATGTACTAAGCTCACAGACACTCCGAAACACACACTTGATACAGACAGAGGCAAGGAGCAAAATAACTGCTGAGGACCAGAATAAAAAAAATGAATGAGAAGAAACAAGGACAGTCTCAGAGACCTCTGGGACAACATTAAACACATCAACATTCAAACTATAGTGATCCCAGAAGAAGAAGAGAAGGAGAAAGAGCCTGAGAAAATATATGAAGAGATTATAGTCAAAAACTTCCCTAATCTGAGAAAGAAAATAGTGAATCAAGTCCAGGAAGCACAGGGTCTCATACAGGAAAAAGTCAAGGAAACATATGCTAAGAACATATTAACCAAACTAATAAAAATTAAATACAAAGAACAAATATTTAAAAACAGCAAGGGAAAAGCAACCAATAACACTCAAGGGAATCCCCATAAGGTTATCAGCTAATTTTTCACCAGAAAAACTGCAGGCCACAAGGGAGTGGCAGGACATATGTAAAGTGATGAAAGGGAAAGCCTACAAAAATATCACTCTACCCAGCAGGGACCTCATTCAGATTAGACAAAGAAATAAAAAACTTTACAGATAAGCAAATCTAATACAATTCAGCAACACCAAACTAGCTTTACAACAAATGCTAAAGGAGTATCTCTAGGTGAGAAATACAAGAGAAGGAAAAGACCTACAAAAACAAACCCAAAACAATTAAGAAAATGGTAAGAGAAATATACATAGCAATAATTTCCTTAAATGTAAATAAATTAAGTGCTCCAACCAAAAAGACACATACTAGCTGAATAAATACAAAAATAAGACCCACATATACAATATCTACAAGAGGCCCACCTCAGAACTAGGAACACTTACAGACTGAAAGTGAGGGGATTAAAATATATTCCAATATTCCATGTAAATGGAAATCAGAAGAAAAGTGGAGTAGCAATACTTACATCAAATAAAATTAGACTTTAAAATAAAACCTATCATAAGAGACGCGAAAGCACACTACATAATGACCAAAGGGCCAATCCAAGAAGGAGATAGAACAATTGCAAATATTTATGCACTCAACATAGTATTACCGCAATACATAAGGTAGCAAAGAGTAATAGTAATAAAAGAGGAAATCGACAGTAACACAGAACTAGTAGGGGACTTTTAATATTCCACTTAAATCAATGGAAAGAACCTCCAGAGAGAAAAATTAATAAGGAAACAAAAGCCTTATATGACACATTAGACCCAGAGACTTAAGTGGCATTTATAGGACATTTCCTCTGAAAGCAGAAGAATACACTTTCTTTTCAAATGCACACAGAATATTCTCCAAGACAGATCACACCAGGTCACAAATGCAGCCTCAGTAAATTTATGAAAATTGAAATCATATCAATCATCTTTTCTGACTACAACACTGTGAGATTAAAAACCAACAACAGAAAGGAAAAAAAAAACTTTAAAAAACACAAATACATGGAAGCTAAACATGCTACTAAATAACCAACAGATCACTGAAGAAATCAAAATGGAAATCAAAAAATTCTCAAAAATCAAAAAATTAGAAACAAATGACAACAAAAGCACAATGACCCAAAACCTATGGGGTGCAACAAAAGAAGTTCTAAGAGGGAAGTTTTCAGCAATACAAGCCAACCTTAGGAAATAAGAAAAACATCGAATAAAGAACCTAACCTCACACCTAAAGCAAGTAGAGAAAGAAGAATCAAACAAAAAACAAAAAACAAAACAAAACACCAAAGTTAGTAGAAGGAGAGAAATCATATAGATCAGGGAGGAAATAAGTAAAACAGAAACAAAGAAAGCAATAGCAAAGATCAAGGAAACTAAAAGCTGGTTCTTTGAAAAGATAAACAAAATTGATAAACCTTTAGCCAGACTCATCAACAAAAACAGGGAGAGGATTCAAACCAATAAAATTAGAAATGAAAAAGCAGAACTTAAACAACAGAAACCACAGAAATACAAAGGCCTGTAGGAGACCACTACAAGGAACTATATGGCAATAAAGTGGATAACCTGGAAGAAATGGACAAATTCTTAGAAAAGTACAGCATTCTAAGACTGAACCAGGAAGAAATAGACAACATGAACTGACCAAGTAATTAAATTAAAACTGTGATTAAAAATCTTCCAACAAACAAAAGTCCAGGACCAGATGACTTCACAGGTGAATTCTGTCAAACATTTAGAGAAGAGGTAACACCTATCCTTCTCAAACTCTTCCAAAAAAATTGCAGATAGGAGAACACTCACAAACTTATACTACAAGGTCACCATCATCCTGACACCAAAACCAAAGATAGCACAAGATAAGAAAATTATAGGCCAATATCACTGATAAACATAGAAGCAAAAATCCTCACAAAATAGTGGAAAATCAATCCAACAATACCACAATCACATACCACGATCCAGAGGAATTTATCCTGGGGATGCAAGGATTTTTCAATATATGCATATAAATCAATGTGATACACCACATTAAGAACTTAAAGAATAAAAACTGTATGATCATCTCAGTAGAGACAGAAGAGATTTTGACAAAATTCAACACCCATTTATGATTAAAAACTAACCAGAAAGTGCACACAGAAGGAATCTACTTCAACACAATAAAGGCTACATATGACAAACCCACAGCAAACATCGATTTCAATGGTGAAAAACTGAAAGCATTTCTTCTGACACCAGGAACAAGACAAGGATGTCCAATCTCACCACTTTCATTCAATATAATTTTGGAAATCCTAGCCATGGCAACCAGAGAAGAAAAGAAATAAAAAGAATCTAAATTGGAAAAGAAGCAAAACGGTCAATGTTTGCAGATGACATGATACTACACACAAAAAATCCTAAAGATGCTACCAGAAAACTACTAGAGTTAAGCGATGAATTTGTTAAAATAAATGCACAGAAATCTCTTGCATTCCTATACCTTAACAATGAAAAATCAGAAAGAGAAGTTAAGGAAATAATCCCATTTACCAACACAACCAAAAGAATAAAATACCTAGGAATAAACGTGTCTTAGGAGGCAAAAAGACCTATACTCACAAAACTATAAAACACTGCTAAAAGAAATAAAAGATGACACAGAAAGGTGGAAAGATATATTCTTGGATTGGAAAAATTAATAATGTGAAAATGATTATACTACCAAAGGAATCTACAGATTCAATGCAGTCTCTATTAAACTACTAATGGCGCTTTTCACAGAGTTAGAACAAAAGGTTTTAGCATCTGTATGGAAACATAAAGGACCATGAATAGCCAAAGCAATCCTGGGAAGGAAAAACTGAAGTAGAGGAAACAGACTCTCTGACTTCAGAATATACTACAAAGCTACAATAATCAAAACATTATGGTAGTGGCACAAAAACAGAAATGTAGATCAATAAAACAGGACAACAGGATCAATGGAGAAGACAGTCTCTTCAAAAAGTGATACAGGGAAAAACTAAACATATACATATAAAAGAATGAAATTAGAATGCTACCTAACAGCATACACAAAAATAGGCTCAAAATGGAATAAAGACCTAACTGTAAGACTGGATATCACAAGACTGGATATCACAAAACTCTTAGAGGAAAACATAGGAAAAAACAATCTTTGACATAAATCACAGCAAGGTCTTTTTTGATGCACTCCCTACAGTAATGAAAATAAAAACAAAAATAAACAAATGAGACTTAATTAAGCTTAAAGCTTCTGCACAGCAAAGAAAACCATAAACAAGATGAAAAGACAATCCTTAGAATGGCAGAAAATATTTGCAAAGTAATGCACAAAGGATTAATCTATAAAGGATTAAAATATAAAAACAGTTCATGTAGCTCTATATTAAAAAAACAAAATCAAAAAATGATGGGCAACAAATACTGGAAGAGATGCTCAAAGATTACTCATTATTAGAGAAACATAAATCAAAACTGCAGTGAGGGATCACTCCATACCAGTCAGCATGGCCATCATCAAAACATCTACAAACAACAAATGCTAGAGAGAATGTAGAGGAAAGGGAACTCTCTTGCACTGTTGGTGGGAATGTAAATTGATACAGCCCATCATACAAAATGCGGGGCTGGATGAATCACTTGCTGGAATCAACACTGCCCAGAGAAATATCAACAACCTCACCTGAGGTTATAATACCAGATATATTATATATATATATATATATATATATATATATAATATCAAGATAATACCATTCTAATGGAAGAAAGTGAAGAGGAACTAAAGAGCCTCTTGATGAAGGTGAAAGAGGAGAATGAAAAAGCTGGCTTAAAACTCAACATTCAGAAAACTAAGATCATTGCATCTGGTCCCATCACTTCACGGCAAATAGATAGGGAAACAATGGAAACAGTGACAGATTTTCTTTTCTTGGGCTCCAAAATCACTGTGGATGGTGACTGCAGCCATGAAACTAAGACACTTGCTCCTTGGAAGTAAAGCTATGACAAATCTGGACAGCATATTATAAAACAGAAACATTACTTTTCCAACCAAAGTCTGTCTATTCAAAGCTATGGTTTTTCCAGTTGTCATGTATGGATGTGAGAGTCAGACCATAAAGAAGGCTGAGCACTAAAGAACTGATGCCATTGAATTGTGGTGCTGGAGAAGACTCTTGAGAGTCCCTTGGACAGCAAGGAGATCAAACAATCAATCCTAAAGAAAATCAACCCTGAATATTCACTGGAAGAACTGATGCTGCAGCTCCAGGTGGCTTTGGCCACCTGATGTGAAGAAATGACTCACTGGAAAAGACCCTGATTGTGGGAAAGGTTGAAGGCAAAAGGAAAAGGGGATGGCAGATGATGAGATGGTTAGATAGCATCACTGGCTCAATGGACATGAACCTAAGCAAACTCTGGGAGATAATGGAGGACAGAGGAGCCTGGCGTGCTACAGTCCATGGGGTTGCAAAGACTAGGACACAACTTAGTGACTGAACAACAATAACAATGGATTCCTTAAAAAACTAAAAACAGAACTACCGTATGACTCTGCAATCCCACGACTGGGCATATATGCCGAGAAAACCATAATTCAAAAAAACACATGTACCCCAGTGTTCACTGCAGCACTTTTACAATAGCCAGGACATAGAATCAACCTAAGTGTCCGTAGACAGATGAATGGATAAAGAAGATAATGGAATATTACTCATCCATAAGAAGAAAGAAAACTGGGTCACTTGTAGAGATGTGGACAGACCCACAGTCTGTCATATTGAGTGAATTAAGTCAAAACAAGCAAAACAAATACCATATATTAATGAATGTATATAGAATCTAGAGAAACAGTACAGATGAACCTAGTTAGAGGGCAGGAATAGAGATGCAGATTTAGAGAATGGATGTGTGGACATGGGGGAAGGGAACTGGGAGGGTGGGATGAACTGGGAGATTAGATTTGACATAAATACAATACCATGTACAGAATAGATAGCCAGCGGGAACCTGAGGTACAGCACAGGAAGCTCAGCTCGGTGCTCTGTGATGACACAGACACGTGGGTGCAGTGGGGGTGAGTGAGGGAATACATGTACACACACAGCTGATTCACTAGGCTGTACAGCAGAAAGTAACACAACACTGTGAAGAAAATATACTACAGTTGTTTAAAAAAGGCTAGTTGGAAAACAAGAAATCCAACAAAACTACTCCAGTGTCTAAAATAAATAGATACTTCTGATGCTAAGAGTGAGAATATAGTAAACCTACGGAGAGAAAAGGAAGAGCTGTCCTCACCTGGTAGGAGCTACAGGTTACAAATTTAGTGACAAATTCTAAGATGTCAATCTCCTCTGCAACCATGCTGTCCGGAGACTGGGCAGGCAGTTTAGGCCATAAGACTTACACGAGGTCAGGTTTGAACTGCTGGGATGACTTGGCTATGAAAGTGTCCAGGTCAGGCACACAAGCAGCAAAGCATCCAGCAGTATGGTGTATATACTAACCATTTGTTGTTGGTCAGTCACTCAGTCGTGTCCGACTCTGCGAATCCATGGACTGCAGCACGCCAGGCTTCCCTGTCCTTCACCTTCTGCCAGAGCTTGCTCAAACTCGTGTCCATTGAGTTGGTGATACCAGCCAACCATCTTGTCCTCTGTTGTCCCCTTCTCCTGCCTTCAATCTTCCCCAGCATCAGGGTCTTTTCTAATGAGTTGGCTCTTCACATCAGGTGGCCAAAGTATTGGAGCTTCAGCATCAGTCCTTCCAATGAATATTCAGGACTGATTTCCTTTAGGATTGACTGGTTGGATCTCCTTGCAGTCCAAGAGACTCTCAAGAGTCTTCTCCAACACCACAGTTCAAAAGTATCAGTTCTTCAGTGCTTAGCCTTCTTTATGGTCCACCTCTCACATCCATACATGATTACTGGAGAAACCATAGCTTTGACTATACAGACATTTGTCAGCAAAGTGATGTCTCTGCTTTTTAATACACTGCCTAGGTTTGTCACAGCTTTTTTCCACGGAGAAAGCATCTTTTAATTTCATGGCTACAGTGATTTTGGAGCCTAAGAAAAGAAAGTCTGTCACTGTTCCCACTGTTTCCCCATCTATTTGCAATGAAGTGATGGAACCGAATGCCATGATCTTAGTTTTCTGAATGTTGAGTTTTAAGCCAGCTTTTCACTCTTCTCTTCCACCTTCATCAAGAGGCTCTTTAGTTCCTCTTCACTTCTTAGGTGTTCTCTTAACTTCATGGGCTGTGTAGTTGTTCCTTAGGATTGGGATCAGCTATTATTTCTCTCAGTAATCTCTCTGGTCCCTTCTCTCTCTCTTCTGCTGTTGTCATTACCCTAATGTTGCCCTTCCTAGAAGACTGAGATAGATTTAGTGGAATTTCTTCATTCTTACAAATATTTCTCTTTCCTTTTCTATCTGTATCATTTTAAAATTTCTATCTTTGAGCTAATTCTTCCATATGTTCTGCTCTTGTTCCAATGTGTTCTAATGCATTCTTCATCTTATTTACTGAATCTTCAGCTCTAGATTTTGTTTTCTTCTTTTCAGATATTCCATCTCTTTGGTAAATTATTCCTCTGTTCATTAATTTTATTCCTGAGCTCATTAAAATGCCTTTCTGAGTTTTCTTATAGCCCGTTGAGTTTCTTCATGACAGATGTTTTGAATTCTCCACCAGTTAGGCTGCAATATTTTATGACTTTTAAGTTTGGTTTATGAAGAATTGTCATTTTTTTGTTTGGTACAGCATTACTGTGGTTCTTACAGTGATTGATGAGTTGTTTCTCTGCTAAGACATTTGAAGTAGTGAAGTGTCTTTCTACTTGGTTCTAACAATTCAACAGATTAGAAATGACAGGTCTTTCATTTCCCAGTAGGTGGCAGTATAGCACATCTGATTTCACTTAGCCAATCTACCTCTGATTACATTTGAAAGTGCACACTATATCCCTCACTTTATGTCTGTCAGAAGTTTTGCCCCTTGCCATTACTATCACGTTTTGGGCTTCCATGGTCACTGACGCCTTGCTACTACCAGGTCACCGGTGATGCTTCCTGGGGCACCAGGATGGTGGACTTTTCTGTTGCTTCTGGGCTCCTGCAGGCTTCACTCCTAGCATGGGGATGGGGTGGGCAGGGAGCTGGGTCAGGTGGACACCTCTGCCACGTTCGTGCCGTCAGGTTCTCAGGCTCCTATCCACTACTGTGGGTAGGGGTGGGGGCAGAATTGTTGGTACCTCTATGGCTGGAGGGGTAGTGCTCACTGCTTCCCAGTTACCTTGGCCCTAAGAGTCACTGTAGCCGGGAATCCAAAGTCATGTGCGCCACCTCTGCTGCTGCTCCTGGATTCTCTGGGACTGTGGACTAAACAGTTGAGACCAAGGGCCTGGGACTCTGCACTGCCTCTACTGGTCCCCTGGTTCCACCCCCCCTATCTATCTTCAGATGAGAATTCTCCAGCATCGTGATGTGTTGGGCATAGGCACCATTGTTGAGTTGTGGATATTTTATGGTTATAGATTGAGGAGAGAGTTACCTCAACACAAGAAGACCTTCTCCAAGACGCATTACACAAAAACTATCAACAGTCAATGACAACTATACTACCCAAGTCAATCTACTGACTCAGTGCAATTCCTATCAAATTACCAGTGACATTTTTCATAGAACTAGAACAAAAAAACTTTTTAAAAATTTGTATGGAAATGCAACATACCACAAATAGTGATAACAACCCTGAGGGAAAAAAACCACTAGGTTCTTTTGTTTCCTAAAACTCTATAGAGAAGGGGATTTCATCACTTTCCTCATCAACATATTCTGTTTCCCACAGGTGATGGCTTTGAGTGGTAATATCAACAACTACCAGAATCAAGAGATACTGGTTTTTGTGCCAGACTTCTATTTCTTATCCTTATGTTCCTAGGTAAGGTGTATCACTCTAAGCCAGAGTTCTCATCTATAAAACACAGTAATGACAGCACATCTCTGCCTACTTTACAGGGCCACCTTGAGGAAGAAATGAAGTGATATGAGTATAAAAACACTTTGTAATTGGTTAGGAGCTAGAAAGATGTAAAGAATCAATTAAAGGATCATTATATCTAATAACCACAAACCTCTTTTTTAAAAAGCCAATGACCTTAATTCACTCATTCATTCATTGTGTATCAGTCTCTGTTTGAAGCTCTGGGGTTATTTTAAAGAACAGAACAGATAAAGTCCCTGGTCCTATGGCTTCCATTGTAGAAGATGATATAGTCAAAATTAATCATCAAAATGTCAGGTAGTAATAAGGTAAAGATAAACATAGGAGAGTAGAGATTGGTTCAAAGTGGGGAAATATTACTCTAGACAGAGTAGTCTTGGAAAGGTCTCTACAACAACAAGTTATATAATCACTGGCCTGAATGAAATGAAAGAAGAAGCCATTCGACCCTCTGAGAAAAGACTGTTCTTTGCAGATGGAAGAAGTACAATGGCTCTAAGGTGGAAACATGTATAAGAAGTGCATATGATTGAAAATGGTTGAAGTCTGGGTAATAACAGTAGGAATCTCTGATGTCCTACCCCAGGGTAGCTCCCATTCAGCCAACCCCAGCTCGATCAGAAAGGAGCTTCTTCCAAGGAAGGTATGCTGTAACTACTTGATCCAAGAGGGCTCACTTTCATCTGGAGCAGTGGGCAATGCCCAGGCCCAGCGGTGCCATCTGCTACTAGCCTAAGATTGCAATACTGAATAGGGCAAACAAATTTCTGCCTGACGTTGCTCACAGACATAGCAGACTTTAGAGAGAGGCCTCAAATTCTTCATACACGCCTGACTGTGTGAACATACATAAACTTCCCAAATTAGATGAAAAATATTAATCTAGATATCCAAGAATCTCAATAAACATCAAGTAGTAAAATATATATAGTTTCACACACAGACACATCATAGACAGATGTTGAAAGTCAAAGCCAAAGTAAAAATACTAAAAAGCATTAAGAGAAAAATGGCACATAATATAAAAGGATTAAAGTTAAAACCTAAGCTAAACTTAAGTTTTAATATAAGTTAAAACCTAACTCCCTATCTGAAACAATGAAGGTGAGAGAGCAATGAGATGACATATTCAAAGGGTTGAAATTGTTTAAAAATCCCAATCAAGAAACCTATATCCAGTAAAACAATCTTTAAAAAATGAAGGTGAAATAAAGACATTCCAATATAAACAAAGACTAGGAAAATTTGCTTACCACAAGACCTATTTACATATAATACTGAAATAAATCTGTCAGGCTGAAAAAAAAAAAAACACAAATTCACAGTCCACAAGTACAAATGAAGAGCAGAAGAAATGGTAAATATGTAAATTAACATGAAATATTCCATAAATAAACTTTTAAAATAAATTTTATTAACATTTAAAAACAAAAAAAAACTGTATGAAACAATAGTTGTAACACTTTACTGCTGGGCTTATACATAGATGTATCTGTATGTATGTGTGTGCATGTGCATATGTACATGTGAGTATATGGTAATAATATCACAAAGCAGAGACCAGGGAATGAAGCTGTACTGGAACCAAATTTATGTATTTTATTGGAAAGCACTTTGTGTTGAGCTGAAATAGAATATAATAATATATTGAAATAGAGTATAATAAATTAAAATGTATATTTTAATCCTGAAGGCAACCACTAAGAAATAGTTTTTATAAAAGAAGAAAAATAATAAATTAGTTTATTCAACAAAAGAAAGAAGAACAGAAAAAGCTAGGTTCCAGATAGAAAACAAATAGCAAAATGTCAAATGTAAAGCTAAACATATAAATAATGACACATTATAAATTCAAAGACATGAGTAAGTTGAAAGCAAAATAATGGAAAAGACGTATCATGGAAACAATGATTACAAGAGACTGGAAGTGTCCATGTTAATATCAATTAAAATAAGCTTTAAGAAATATCACCAGAGATAAAAAAAGGATGTTTCATAATTATAAGAGTTGATATACCAAGATTTAACAATTATGAATGTATATGCACCTAACAAGAAAGTGGTTTTGCATAAAACAAAAGATGACAGAATTAAAGGAAAAAAAGAAAATTCTACAGTCATAGCTGAAGAGCTCACTACTCTATCTCAATAATTAGCAAAACTGGAATGAATATTAGCAGGGATATTCAAGACACAAACAACTATATTAATCAACCCAATATTCCACCCAAGATCTGCAGAATACAAATCTTTTTAACCACATATGGATCATTTTTAGCACAAACTATATGATAGGTCATAAAACACATCTCCATAAGCTTAAAAGGATTTAAAATAAATAAAATGTATTCTTTGACTACAGTGGAATTAAATTAAACAACAAGAAAGACATTTCTCCAAAATGATAAATGACCAATAAACACATGAATAGATGCTTAACATCATTATCCATTAGGAAATACAAATCAAAACTACAGTGAGATACCGCTTCATACCCACTATGATGGATATAAAGAAAAGACATGCAATTACAAATGTGGGGGAAGATACAAAGAAGTTAGAACTATAATTGCTAGTGGGAGTGTACAATAGTACAGCCACTTTGGAAGGCAGTTCCTCAATAGGTTAATTATAGAGTAGCCATATAATCCAACAATTCTATTTTTAGGTATACACCCAACAGAAATGAAAACATATATCCACACAAAAGCATGGCTATTCATATGAGCATTATTCATAATAGCCAAAAAAGTGGAAACCCAAATGCCCATCAACTGATAAATGGATTTTAAAAATGTTGTATACCAATACAACAGAATATTATTAAGACACAAAGGGGAATGAAATACTGATACATGATAAAACAGGAATGAATCTCGCAAACTTTATGCTAAGTAAAAGAAAGCTAGACACAAAAGATTACCTGTTGTATGAATCCATTTACTTAAAATTTTTTGGAAAAGGTAAATTTATACGTATAGAAATAAGATCAGTAATTTCCCATAAAAGAGCCTGAATGGCCAAAGCAGTCTTGAGAAAGAACAGAGCTGGAGGCACCAACCTGCCTGACTTCAGACTGTACTGCAAATCCACAGTCATCAAGACAGTCCGGTGCTGGCACAAAGACAAATACAGACCAATGGGACACGAGAGAAAGCCCAGAGGTAATCCATGTACCTATGTACAACCTATCTTTGACAAAGGAGGCAAAATTATACAACAAACAGTCTCTTCAATAAGTGGTGCTGGGAAAATTGAGCAGCTACATGCAAAAGAATGAAATTAGAACACTTTCTAACACCACACACAAAAATAGACTCAAAATGGATTAAAGACCTAAATGTAGACCAGAAACTATAAAACTCTTGAAGGAAAACATAAACACAACACTGACATAAATCACAGCAATATCCTCTATGACCCACCTCCTAGAACAATGGAAATAAAAACAAAAAAATAAATGGGACCTAATTAAACTTAAAAACATTTGCACAATGAAGGAAACTATAGGCAAGGTAAAAAAAAAAAAAAACAGTTCTCAGAATGGGAGAAAATAATAGCAAATGAAACAACTGACAAAGGATTAATCTCCAGATGCAGCTCAATATCAGAAAAACAAGCAATCCAATCAAAAAGTGAGCAGACCTAAACAGACATTTCTCCAAAGATGATATAGATGGCTAATAAACACATGAAAAGATGCTCAATATCACTTATTATTAGAGAAATGCAAATCAAAACTACAATGAAATATCATCTCACACCAGTAGAAGGGCCATCATCAAAATGTCTAGGCCGCACAACAGATTTCCCAACCTGGGGGTCCAGCAAAGGAACTGAGACTCCTCAGGGAATTTGACTTTGAAGGCCAGTGGGATTTGATTACAGGACTCCCACAAGACAGGGAAACAGACTCTTAGAGGGAACAAACAAAAACCTTGTGTGCACCAGGACCCAGAAGAAAGGAGCAATGACCCCACAAGAGACTGAGACAGACCTGTCTGTGAGTGCTCGGGAGTCTCCGGAGGAAGCATGGGTCTTCCTGAGACAGTGACCTGCCTCAGGGTCAGGTACACTGACTGCAGCAGTCCTGGGACGCACGGCACACTGGCATAAGTCCTCTTGGAGGAGGTTGCCATTACATCCCATCCATCAGTATAAAATTGGATTAAAGATTTACTAAGCATGGCCCAGGAGAGCAAGACCCAGTTTTCCCCACAGCCAGTCCCTCCCATCAGGAAGGTTCCACAAGCTTCTTATCCCTATCCAGCAGAGGGTAGACAGAATGAAAACCACAATCACAGAAAACTAAGCAAACTAATCACATGGATCAAAATGTCTATAGTCAATAAATGCTGGAGAAGATATGGAGAAAAGGGAATTTTCTTGCACTGTTGGTTCAGTTCAGTTCAGTTCAGTCGCTCAGTCATGTCTGACTCTTTGTGACCCCATGGACTGCAGCACGCCAGGCTTTCCTGTCCATCACCAACCTCTGGAGCTTACTCAAACTCATGCCCATTGAGTCGGTGATGCCATTCAACCATTTCATTCTCTATTATCCCCTTCTCCTCCTGCCTTCAAACTTCCCCAGCATTAGGGTCTTTTCCAATGAGTCAGTTCTTCACATCAGGTGGCCAAAGTATTGGAGCTTCAGCTTCAGCATCAGTCCTTCCAATGAATATTCAGGACTGATCTCCTTTAGAATGGACTGGTTGGATCTCCTTGCAGTCCAAGAGACTCTCAAAGAGTCTTCTCCAGCACCATAGTTCAAAAGCATCAATTCTTCAGTGCTCAGCTTTCTTTATAATCCAACTCTCACATCCATACATGACCACTGGAAAACCCATAGCCTTGACTAGACAGACCTTTGTTGGGAAAGTAATGTCTCTGCTTTTTAATATGCTATCTAGGTTGGTCATAACTTTTCTTACAAGGAGTAGGTGTCTTTTAATTTCATGGCTGCAGTCACCGTCTGCAGTGATTTTTGGAGCCCCCAAATATAAAGTCAGCCACTGTTTCCACTGTTTTCCCATCTATTTCCCATGAAGTGATGGGACCAGATGCCATGATCTTAGTTTTCTGAATGTTGAGTTTTAAGCCAACATTTTCACGCTCCTCTTTCACTTTCAACAAGAGACTCTTTAGTTCTTCTTCACTTTCTGCTATAAGGGTGGTGTCATCTGCATATTTGAGGTTACTGATATTTCTCCTGGCAATCTTGATTCCAGCTTGTGCTTCATCCAGTCCAGCATTTCTCATGATGCATTCTGCATGTAAGTTAAATAAGCATGGTGACAATATACAGCCTTGATGTACTCCCTTCCCTGTTGTTCCATGTCCAGTAATAACTGTTGCTTCTTGATTTGCATACAGATTTCTCAGGAGGCAGATCAGATGGTCTGGTATTCCCATCTCTTGAAGAATTTTCCAGTTTGTCGTGATCTACACAGTCAAAGGCTTTGGCATAGTCAATAAAGTAGAAATAGATGTTTTTCTGGAACTCTCTTGCTTTTTCTATGATGCAACGGACGTTGGCAATTTGATCTCTGGTTCCTCTGCCTTTTCTAAAACCAGCTTGAACATCTGGGAGTTCGTGGTTCACGTACTGTTCAAGCCTGGCTTGGAGAATTTTCAGCATTACTTTGCTAGCGTGTGAGACACGGAATAAGGGACTGGTTCAAAACTGAGAAGAGAGAATCACAGGGCTGTGTACTGTCACCCTGCTTCTTTAACTTCATATGCAGAGCACATCGTGCGAATGGGGGGCTGTATCAATCACACGCTGGAATCAGTGTTGCCAGGAGAAACAATAATCCCAGATATGCAGATGATGCCACTCAAACGGCAGAAAGCAAAGACAAACTAAAGAGCCTCTTGATGAGGATGGAAGAGGAGAGTGAAAAAGTTGCTTGAAACTCAACATTAAAAACATAAGAGCATGGCATCTGGTCGCATCACTTCCTGGCAAAGAGAAGGGGAAAAGTGGAAACAGTCACAGATCTTATTTTCTTGGGCTCCAAAATCACTGCGGACAGTAACAGTAGCCATAAAATTGAAAGACACTTACTTCTTGGAAGGAAAGCTATGACAAACTTAGAGAGCATATTTAAAAACAGAGATATCACTTTGCTGACAAAGGTCTGTATAGTCAAAGCCATGGTTTTTCAGTAGTTGTAGGATGTGAGAACTGGAGCATAAAGGTTGAATGCTGAAGAACTGATGTTTTCAAATTGTGGTGCTGGAGAAGATTCTTGAGAGTCCCTCATTTTTGCTTTCAATGGGGGCTCAGAGTCAGAGCCCAAAGAGCCCCAAAGCAGGAAGAAGCTTCAGATGGAGACCAGCTAAGCTCCATGGGGCAAGGCCAGCAAAAAAACTGTCTCCTCTGTCATCTTATCCTCCTTTTAGTTCATCTTTAGAATTCTCAGAACCTTTTAAGAGACACTTTATTTTTTGCTCTTTCTCCTTTTTTTTTTTAATAAAAGTCCTTCTATTGTTTAATAGAAGTCCTTAGACAATACCTCTCATTCTCCTTCCTCATTTCCTTTTTTTTTCTTTTAATGTTTTCCTTCAGAGATTCCCTGTCCCCACCAGGAATTTTTAAACCAAACACCCCAACTTGGCAGCTTTTTCTGTGAAGTACAGAAGCTGCAGACCCCTGAGGACATGGTATCCTGATCACCCACGAGCTGCTCTAGCCCTGTCCAGCACATGCCGGGTGGGCTCCTGCCCCTCACAGGCCTCTCCTCCCAGGCCACCTTCACCCCTGTTTGATAGACTTTGAGAATCTGAGGACTGCCCTACTTTCAGAAGACCACCAGTCTAGAGTAATCAGAGTAATTCCTCCTTTGTTTAAGGATTTTTTCCCCCTAAAGGGCTATTTATCGCTTCTACTGAAAGATCAGATCCTTGAAAAAGTTTGTGGTATAAACAGAAGTAGGGACAGATTTGCCTGCAGAGTGGCCTGTTTCACGCCTACTTGTCTCAGCCAGCCTTAGGGAGGCTCTAAGACACTTGTGTAGTGTGAGGGCAGCGGTGGAGTGGCAGCCTCCAGGGAGGGGAGTGGTAGCGGGTGGGCCAAGGAGGGAGGATAGGGTAAGGTAGAGGTTTTGTACTGAGGGCCAGTGATGATGGTGTGATTTCCTGCTACTGAAATTCGAATCTGAGTGAATCATTCCTATTTCTGATAATGTCGGTATTGCAAAGCAACAGATTCATAAAGTAATGATCAAATCTTCCTTTCTTTCCTTGAGTATTTCTAAGAAATAGAGCCAACTGATTTTGTAAATATCAAGAGCAGTTCACCTCATACTAAACCCACACCCCACTGTGGACCCCTCCCCACCTTTGCCCACTCCCCTTCAGACTGTCCTGGAATCTGTCCCCATAATGTGATCCAGCCCTGGTTCTGGCGGTGGTCAGTAGATCCCAGTGAAGGGTTTTGTTTAGGCCTCATTTGTCTTTTTCCTACTCTGTTCCAGCATTTGCAGATTTCTAGTGTATACGCTGTAGTTTCAGTCCACATTTGATTCCATTCCATGGAAATAAAAAGTATGTTGTACATACTGCTGAAGAATCACCTTGCAAGTTAAGGCTTCCCCCTTTACTGTAAGACTATAAATAAAAAGTTATCCTTAAAAAAGCAGCAGTATTCTCTCAGATATATCACAGCTTACTATTCATAAGACCCTTCCAAATATATCTACATCTCATTTTATCTGCTCTGGAAAACGGAATTCATAAGCTGAGAAAGACAGAGGGACCCTTGAGGTCATTTAGTTTTACTTTCCACCCAATTCATCACTGATTTTTGTAATATCCCTTCAACTGACAGGGCATTCACTACAACTTCAGAGGACAGAATGAATGACTTTAAAATTAATAGAATCTGCTCCTTCAACAATTAAGTCTTAATCCTGGTTTTGTAGACCCAACCAACTCAAAAGAAAAAAATTATCTACCAAATTCAGCTATTTGAAGACATGTCCAGGAAAATCAGTGTATTATGCTCACTTTATTGATGAAACAATTGAAGCTCAGAAAGGCAAGTTCGTTTTTGTAAGGTTCAAATCTACAAATGAAAAACTGAGTCTAGCAGGCAGTTCTTCTGGTTCTAAGGTTAGAATTTCTACAGCGTTAATACGCTAAAACTGGAAAGGATGCTTACTGTTTATTAAATCCAAGTCCTTTACTCTGAGGCCCTGTGTAGACAAGTGACCAAGATGAGTGCCCTTCAGCCCAGACTCTGCATCTGCCACACTGACCTGATCCCTAAAAATCATACCTGCCCATATCAGAATAGAGGAAGTAAAGGCTTACCGAAATGTTAGGATTATAATCTTCAGCTACTTTACCTCCAAAGGGAAGAAGACAAGGGATTTAGTCAATAAACAATTAGACTTAATCCTTTCTTGAGAGCTAAGGAGACCTATTCAGTAAAGCAGTTTCCAAGCTCAGAGTATAATCATAGTGCTATTGGTACTACAGGCCCAACACCATGCTAAGCACATTATAAACATCACCTCCTTTAATCTTCACTACAGCTCTGAGTACTATCAGCATGTCTATTTTTATAGCTTTGGAAACTGAAGTTACTGAAAGTTAAGTAATTTACCCAGTAATTACTTAACATATATATTGGCAGGAGTCAAGAGTTGAACCTTTGTGCACTTCTAAACACTATGCTAGAACCGTATTCATATCATCAACTGTATCATCATCAAGCCTCGATGGCCAAAGAGGTTTCCTGCATTTCAAGAGAAAGTAATCCATGGCTGGTACCATCCTGAGCCACAGCCGTAACACCTCATGACTAGTTTTTAGTTTAGGACACTTCTACATCCATGTCTATTCCCCACAGGAAGATTAAGACTTAGGAAAACAGAAGTTTTAATCATCTCAAGTCTAATCAAGGCAGGATCTTATTCCTAAGAATAGATCCAACTTCCACAATAAGATAACTACCACAGTTCACTGATTCTTAGATATATTTTTTTTTCACATTAACACCTCTGAAACAGAAATGTATCTTGCAAAGACATTTCCATGGTTGAACTGACAACTTTTTTCTCTAATGGCATATAAAAGAGTGGTGTATCTTACAATGAATGAAAGCGTAAACTTAATGAAATGTGAAACATAGATCCAACAAAGATTACAGCAGAAACATAAGATCAAAGACCAAGTATTATATTTGATTTTATTCTTAAATTCTTAAAGGTCTAAGAAGAAACTAACTTCACCAGTTCACCACCAAAGGAATTAAGAAGGACAAAAGCCTAACAAATTTAACCTAATTCTCACCAAGAACCAAGCCCAAAGGATGTCCAAGATTCCAATCTCATCGGATAAGAAAGTACCAGGTACAGCTTCTTTGATCCTATGACAAATAGTGAATGCATAAGCTGTGCTAACACATTCTTAAAACAATCCTCAACAGCCATCTGTACCTCGGAGAAACAAGTTCAGGACTGATTCACATTTTTTTGGTCCAAAAGTCCATCACCTTAGACAGAAAAAAAGTGCAATACTATGCCTTCACCTTATGTCATAGGTATTCTGGTAGTAAATATATTGCCACTGTATTAAAAACAGGTAAGCATTGCTCTTTTTAAACGTGATTTACAATTTCTGTATATCAAAATTACATTCCATGGCCTAGAATGACAGAATGCAAAGTACTTTCAATCCTTTCATTTTACAATAAATAAATTAAGGTTCAGAGGAAAAGAAACAGGTACAAGGTTACATAAATCAGTGGCAAAGTGGGCTAAAGCCCAAAACTTTGGGTTGTCCGTCACAAGGGTTTGTTTATCACATTAGCTACTAATTGGTACAGAATATAAAGCACTAAAAAAATAGGAAACATGGCCAAAAATTAGCACAAAGGACTGATTTTGGGTTATACCATAGCAAAGTGTTTAAGGGTCCAAGCTGAAAACACATTTCCATCACACAGCAGTTAAGTCATTCTGAGTAAGTAAGTCACTTACTTTCCCAAAGCCTATTTAATTCATCTGAGTTTGCAAAATGGGGATAATACTCTTTTCCCTACCAATCTCTCAAGGCCATCATGAGAATCAAATGAGATAATTCATGTGTAAGAATATACAAATTGAAGTAGTTTTATCATAATTAGTAGTATGAGAACAGTTAACCCTAGTCTTCAACTTCTAGAAAATTAAAAATTCCTCACATGCATGCACACACACATACATACAAGTCTGCACAAATTTATACACAGAGAAGTAGGTGTATGGGTATGTATCTATACATATCCACTCAGGGTTATTCATTTATGCATGCACAGAGGAACATACACAGAATTGCCTGCATCTGTATATCTATACCCATATTCAGTCATAAGCACTGAAGTGGACTTTAATTTCAAACATATGCAAACCCACAGAGCTATGCTTCCATATACATAAATGGCATTTGTACACATCTACACACATACACATAAAAATAGATTCTTCCAAAGACTTTGCTGCTGAGATTTTCAAAGCCAGCTTCTAAGCTGATATCTCTACAACAAACTCTATATAACACAAGCCCTGATATCCTGACTAGAAAACTTGCCTACCCACCATTTTTCAATCCCAGTGCCTCCTTGGAATGATCCAGGCCTCCAATGAAAAAAGTGAGACAGGCCCAGCAGGCCAGATGTCAGGAAGGACATATGCTAGGGACATGCATGACCCTCTCCAGGGCACAGCCATGAAGCATGAGCAAAGCTGCAGTCTGTCATCCTCACCATCTGTGCCCTTTGCTGCAAGTCAGATACTTGCTGGGAAAAGCATCCTTCAAAATTAGCTTGTTCAGCCTGGTTCTCACCTTCCCCAGTAATACTGCCCTTTTAAAGAGACAGATCTTTCTGAACACCAGAAAGATCTCTGGACTCAGAGTTAAGACCAATGGTTAAGAGAGCACTAATTTTGCCACATTAGAAAGGCATGTGGGGCTCTAATGTCTGCAAAACAAAGGAGAACTGAAAGTGGTTTATATTAAGGATACATCTTCCCCTAAATTCTAAGCTGCCATATAAAAGGCAAGTTTCCAAAAACGTAGGCCTTCTTATGAGTTGCTTAAGAAAAGAAAAAATCTCTCTGCTATGGAAGGAGGTTCTCCAAATACAGTTACTAGAAGCAAGTGGCAAACTGTAAAGGTACTGGTTCAGGAACCAGGAGACCTGAATTCTAATCCCAATTTTGTGATTAAAAACATTCTGAAAAACATAGTCCTTTATATATATATATACACACACACACATATATATAAACATAGTCATATATATATATATGTTTATATATAAAGAGTACAAATAAAGACCATTTATTATTACTGGCCTGTTTTTTATTTGAATGATAAAAATCAGTTACTTGAGCAAAAAACTGGGCTTGCCTACCTAAAAGATACACAGTAAACACACTATCACATAACACTGTGCTGTGTGCTTAGCCACTTGGTTGTGTCTGACTCTTTGCGACCCCAGGCCTGCCAGGCTGCTCCGTCCACAGGGATTCTCCAGGCAAGAGTACTGGAGTGGGTTGCCATGCCCCCCCTCCAGGGGATCTTCCCAACTGGGTTCCCAAGAACCCAGGTCTCTTGCATTGCAGGCAGATTCTTTACCATCTGAGCTATCACAGAAGCCCATGAATAATGGAGTGGGTAGCCTATCCCTTCTCCAGGGGATTTTCCCAACCTAGGAATCAAACCAGGGTCTCCTGCATTGCAGGCAGATTCTTGACCAGCTGAGCTACCTAGGAAGCCCTTCACATAATAATTGTTATCAATTAAGAACAAATATGATAATGATGGGGTTATTTCCTATGGTGCTGTTTTATAACCTATAAAAAACTTCTACATCAGGAAGTTACCTACTTCTGTTAGAAATTTTTTGAGTTATAAAATTCCAACACATCCAGAACAGCCTGTGGGCTTTTCTTCTGCTCCGACTCAGTGATATTTGATGTCTGAAGTGAGTGGGCTCACTGCTCTGACATTCCCTATAAGACAGACATGCAAGGCTGTTAGCAAGGCACAGTCCCAGGGACACTGAAGCAAATTCAGAACTAACTGTGATAACTGACAGCAGCTAAAGATGATTTCATATATGTTTATAATTGTTATATCTTCTTCTTGGATTGATCATTTGATCAATGTATAATGTCCTTCTTTGTCTCTTCTCACAGCCTTTATTTTAAAGTCTACTTTCTCTGATATGAGTATTGCAACTCCTGCTTTCTTTTGGTCTCCATTTGCATGAAATATTTTTTTCCAGCCCTTCACTTTCAGTCTGTATGTGTCCCTTGTTTTGAGGTGGGTCTCTTGCAGACAGCATATATAGGGGTCTTGCTTTTGTATCCATTCAGCCAGTCTTTGTCTTTTGGTTGGAGCATTCAACCCATTTACATTTAAGGTAATTATTGATAGGTATGGTTCCGTTGCCACTTACTTTGCTGTTTTGGGTTCTCATTTATACAACCTTTCTGTGTTTCCTATCTAGAGAAGATCCTTTAGCATTTGTTGAAGATCTGGTTTGGTGGTGCTGAATTCTCTCAACTTTTGCTTGTCTGTAAAGCTTTTGCATTCTCCTTCATATCTGAATGAGATCCTTGCTGGGTACAGTAATCTGGGTTGTAGGTTATTCTCTTTCATTACTTTAAGTATGTCCTGCCATTCCCTTCTGGCCTGAAGAGTTTCTATTGAGAGATCAGCTGTTATCCTTATGGGAATCCCCTTGTCTGTTATTTGCTGTTTCTCCCTAGCTGCTTTTAATATTTGTTCTTTGTGTTTGATCTTTGTTAATTTGATTAATATGTGTCTTGGGGTGTTTCACCTTGGGTTTATCCTGTTTGGGACTCTCTGGGTTTCTTTGACTTGTGTGACTATTTCCTTCCCCATTTTGGGGAAGTTTTCAGCTATTATCTCCTTGAGTATTTTCCCATGGCCTTTCTTTTTTATCTTCTTCTGGGACTCCTATGATTCAAATGTTGGGGCGTTTCTACATTGTCCCAGATGTCCCTGAGGTTGTCCTCATTTGATTCTTTTTTCTTTTTTCCTCTCTGCTTCATTTATTTCCACCATTTTATCTTCGACCTCACTTATCCTATCTTCTGCCTCCGTTATTCTACTGTTGATTCCCTCCAGAGTGTTTTTGATCTCATTTATTGCATTATTCATTTTTAATTGACTCTTTTTTATTTCTTTTAGGTCCTTGTTAAACATGTCTTGCATCTTCTCAATCCTTGTCTCCAGGCTATTTATCTGTAATTCCATTCTGTTTTCAAGATTTTGGATCATTTTTATTATCATTATTCTAAATTCTGGCTTCACAGCTGAATTCTACCAAAAATTTAGAGAAGAGCTAACACCTATCTTACTCAAACTCTTCCAGAAAACTGCAGAAGAAGGTAAACTTCCAAACTCATTCTATGAGGCCACCATCACCCTAATACCAAAACCTGACAAAGATGCCACAAAAAAAGAAAACTACAGGTCAATATCACTGATAAAAATAGATGCAAAAATCCTTAAAAAATTCTAGCAAACAGAATCCAACAACATATTAAAAAGATCATACATCATGAACAAGTGGGCTTTATCCCAGGAATGCAAGGGTTCTTTAATATCTGCAAATCAATCAATGTAATACACCACATTAACAAATGGAAAGATAAAAACCATATGATTATCCCAATAGATGCAGAAAAAGCCTTTGACAAAATCCAACATCCATTTATGATAAAAACTCTCCAGAAAGCAGGAATAGAAGGAACATACCTCAACATAATAAAAACTATATATGACTAACCCACATCAAACATTATCCTCAATGGTGAAAAATTGAAAGGATTTGCCCTAAAGTCAGGAACAAGATAAGGGTGCCCTCTCTCACCACTACTAATCAACATAGTTTTGGAAGTTTTGGCCACAGCAATCAGAGCAGAAAAAGAAATAAAAGGAATCCAGGTAGGAAAAGAAGTAAAACTCTCACTGTTTGCAGATGACATGATCCTCTACCTAGAAAACCCTAAAGACCCTACCAGAAAATTATTAGAGCTAATCAATGAATATAGCAAAGTTGCAGGATATAAAATTAACACACAGAAATCCCTTGCATTCCTATACACTAACAATTAGAAAACAGAAAGAGAAATTAAGGAAACAATACCATTCACCATTGCAACAAAAAGAATAAAATACATAGGAGTGTATCTACCTAAAAAAAACAGAAGACCTATACATAGAAAACTATAAAACACATGAAAGAAATCAAAGAGGACACAAATAGATGGAGAAATATACCATGTTCATGTATTGGAAGAATCAGTATTGTGAAAATGACTATACTATTTTTCACAGAACTAGAACAAATAATTTCACAATTTGTATGGAAATACAAAAAACCTCGAGTAGCCAAAGTAATCTTGAGAAAGAAGAATGGAACTGGAGGAATCAACCTGCCTGACTTCAGGCTCTACTACAAAGCCACAGTCATCAAGACAGTATGGTACTGGCACAAAGACAGAAATATAGATCAATGGAACAGAATAGAAAGCCCAGAGATAAATCCACGAACCTATGGACACCTTATCTTCGACAAAGGAGGCAAGGATATACAATGGAAAAAAGACAACCTCTTTAACAACTGGTGCTGGCAAAACTGGTCAACCACTTGTAAAAGAATGAAACTAGAACATTTTCTAACACCATACACAAAAATATGTGTACGGATTACACATATTTGTAATCCATAATCAAAATCCATAATCAAAATGGATTAAAGATCTAAATGTAAGACCAGAAACTATAAACCTCCTAGAGGAGAACATAGGCAAAACACTCTCTGACATAAATCACAGCAAGATCCTCTATGACCCACCTCCCAGAATATTGGAAATAAAAGCAAAAATAAACAAATGGGACCTAATGAAACTTAAAAGCTTTTGCACAACAAAGGAAACTATAAGCAAGGTGAAAAGACAGCCCTCAGATTGGGAGAAAATAATAGCAAATGAAGAAACAGACAAAGGATTAATCTCAAAAATATACAAGCAACTCCTGCAGCTCAATTCCAGAAAAATAAACGACCCAATCAAAAAATGGGCCAAAGAACTAAACAGACATTTCTCCAAAGAAGACAAACAGATGGCTAACAAACACATGAAAAGATGCTCAACATCACTCATTATCAGAGAAATGCAAATCAAAACCACAATGAAGTACCATTATACACCAGTCAGAATGACTGCTATCCAAAAGTCTACAAGCAATAAATGCTGGAGAGGGTGTGGAGAAAAGGGAACCCTCTTACACTGTTGGTGGAAATGCAAACTAGTACAACCATTATGGAGAACAGTGTGGAGATTCCTTAAAAAACTGGAAATAGACCTGCCATATGACCCAGCAATCCCACTCCTGGGCATACACACCGAGGAAACCAGATCTGAAAGAGACACGTATACCCCAGTGTTCATCACAGTACTGTTTATAATAGCCAGGACATGGAAGCAACCTAGATGCCCATCAGCAGATGAATGGATAAAAAAGCTATTGTACATATACACAATGGAATATTCAGTTCAGTTCAGTCACTCAGTCGTGTCTAACTCTTTGCGACCCCGTGAATCGCAGCATGCCAGGCCTCCCCGTCCATCACCAACTCCCAGAGTCTACTCAAATTCATGTCCATCAAGTCAGTGATGCCATCCAACCACCTCATCCTCTGTCGTCCCCTTCTCCTCCTGCCCTCAATCCCTCCCAGCATCAGGGTCTTTTCCAATGAGTCAACTCTTCACATGAGGTGGCCAAAGTACTGGAGTTTCAGCTTCAGCATCAGTCCTTCCAATGAACACCCAGGACTGATCTCCTTTAGGATGGACTGGCTGGATCTCCTTGCAGCCCAAGGGACTCTCAAGAGTCTTCTCCAACACCACAGTTCAAAAGCATCAATTTTTCAGCACTCAGCTTTCTTCACAGTCCAACTCTCACATCCATACATGACCAATGGAAATACCATAGCCTTGACTAAGCAGACCTTTGTTGGCAGTGGAATATTACTCAGCCGTTAAAAAGAAGACATTTGAACCAGTTCTAATGAGATGGATGAAAACTGGAGCCCATTATACAGAGTGAAGTAAGTCAGAAAGATAAACACCAATACAGTATACTAATTCATATATATGGTATTTAGAAAGATGGTAACGATAACCCTATATGAAAGACAGAAAAAGAGACACAGATGTATAGACTTTTGGACTCTGTGGGAGAAGGCGAGGGTGGTATGATCTGAGTGAATAGCATTGAAACATGTATATTATCAAGTGTGAAATGGATCGCCAGTCCAGGTTGGATGCATGAGACAAGTGCTCAGGGCTGGTGCACTGGGATGACCCAGAGGGAGCAGAGGGGAAGGGAGGTGGGAGGGGGGTTCAGGATGGGGAACACATGTAAATCCATGGCTGATTCACGTCAATGTATGGCAAAAACCACTATAATACTATAAAGTAATTAGCCCCCAACTAATAAAAATAAATGAAAAAAAATTTTTTTTAAATAATAAAGATGACTTCAGTCATTCCTTTCTCTCTCTTCCATCAGAGCTCCTCACAAGCCTCTCTTATAACACATCTCACTATATCAGTCATTTCTCGGAATGTTTGCTCCTCCTTTAGAGCATGAATCATGTCTGATTTGCTTTGGATCATCAGTACCCAGCACAGAGCTTACTACCAAGAGAACACTTAACCCAGGTCTATATAAGGAATGGTGATGCAAAGGATTCTCTAGTACAATTCTGGAGGGGAGGAAAGTGTCCCTCTCAAGAATGTAAGAAGAGGACTTCCTTGGTGGCAGAGTAGATAAGAATCCATCTGCCAATGCAAGGAACATGGGTTCAATCCCTGGTCTGGGAAGATTCCACACATCCAGGAGCAACTGAGACCATGTGCCACAACTCCTGAGCCTGTGCTTCAGAGCCTGAGAGCGGCAACTACTGAGCCAGCGTGCGGCAGCTACTGAAGACCAAGCGCTCAGAGCTGTGCTCCACAAGAGAAGTCACTGTGACGAGAAGCCCGCTCACTGCAGCAAAGAGGAGTTCCCACTCGCCACAACTAGAGAAAGTCTGAGTGCAGCAGCAAAGACCCAGGGTAACCAAAAATAAATTACTTAATTAACTTTAAAAGTGTTTTTTAAAAGACTGTAAGAAGATAGTAATGAGGGTCTCAGGCAAAGAGAGAGACATCAGAAAGTCTGGAAAGAACTGAATCTAACAGTGTATAATATAACCAGTACTCTGAAAGGCCAAAGGTCTTTTTGTGACCCAGGACTTACTCTAAACTCACCTGGGACAGCATCAAAACCAATGTGAATCATGTGCTCAAAATCTGAACAAAGAGAAATCTCTGGCCGTTCCTTCTTTTGCCTTTTTTCTTCCTTGCAAAAGAAACAGGGAGAAGTACATAAATCAAGGACATTATTATACTTATAGGCTTATTTAGCTATCTATTGAGCTCTAAACTCCTATAAGGGCTTCTCTGGTGGCTCAGACAGTAAAGACTCTGCCTCCAATGTGGGAGACTCGCGTCCAATCCCTGGGTCAGGAAGATTCCCTGAAAGAGAATGGCTACAGTCTCCAGTATTCCTGCCTGGAGAATTCCACGGACAGAGGAACCTGGCAGGCTCCTACAGAGGTCAAGGACTCTCTACTTCACAAGTGTATTTACAGAGCCCAGTGTGGGACATGGATGCTCAATCCATGATTAAAGGCTTAATTTTTCATTGATCCCAAAACAGGCAGTCTGGCCCAAAGCCTAAGCTCTAAACCACTGTGCTATGCTGAATCCCTAGGCTAGGACCTTAAAGAATCATTAATTCCAGGGACTTCCCTGGTGGTCCAGTGGCTAAGACTCCACATTCCCAGTGCAAGGGGCCTGGGTTTGACCCCTGGTCAGGTAACTAGATCCCACATGCTACAACTAGAGATCCTGCGTGCAACAAGTAAGAAATGTTGCAGTCAAATAAAATAACTATATATTTTAAAAAAAAAGAAAAATCAGTAACTCCAAATACTTGCTGTCATCCCTCTCTCAACAAGGGTCTTGAATAAAGCAGATATTCACTAAGGTCCTGATGACCTGGCAGGAAAAATGTGCATATTTTAAGGAGCTGTAGTGCTAAAGTACCTTTGTTAGGGGATGAATTGTTTTTTTCCAGATTTCTATGTCCTAACTCCCAGTACCTCAGAATGTGATCTCATTTAGAAATAGGGCCTTTGCAGGTATAATTAGTTAGGTTTTGGCCCACACTGGAGTAGAGTGGGCCCCTAGTCCAACGAGTCTCGTCAGTTCAGTCACTCAGTCGTGTCCTACTTCTTGTGACGTCATGGACTACAGCACGCCAGACTTCCCTTTACCAACTTCCGGAGCTTACTCAAACTCATGTCCATCAAATCGGTGAAGCCATGCAACCATCTCATCCTCTGTCATCCTCTTCTCCTCCCACCTTCAATCTTTCCCAGCATCAGACTCTTTTCCAGTGAGTAAGTTCTTCACATCAGGTGTCCAAAGTACTGGAGTTTCAGCTTCATCATCAGTACTTCCAATGAATATTCAGGACTGATTTCCTTTAGGATGGACTGGTTGGATCTCCTTGCAGGCCAAGGGACTCTCAAGAGTCTTCTCCAACACCACAGTCAAAAGCATCAATACTTTGGCATTCAGCTTTCTTTATGGTCCAACTCTCACATCCATACAGGACTACTGGAAAAACCATAGCTTTGACTAGATGAACCTTTGTTGTCTGGCATACTTATTAGAAAAAAAAATTGGGACAGATGCATACAGTAGAACATCTTAAGATAAAGGAAGAGATCAGAGTGATGTTTCTTCAAGCCAAGAATCACCAAAGATTGCCAGCAAATTACCAGGAGCAAGAGGAGAGGCATGGAACAGATTTTTCCTCACAGCTCTCAGAAGGATCTAACCCTACAAACACCTTCATCTTGGACTTCTAGCCTCCACAATGAAACAATAAATTTCTGTTGTTTAAATCCCTTAGTTTGTGGTAATTTGCTGCAACAGCTCTAGCAAACTAATATAACGCTTTTCCAACTGAGTTTCAGGTTCTTCCAATTAGCTAGACCTCAGCAGGCATCTGCAAATGCAACCCAGCTGAAACAGGCTTAAATATTTACCTTCCTAGGCTCAGCCTGATGATCTTTCTTCCCAGATGGGAACCTACAGAGTCAAGATTTTAAAGATCTGCAGAAACCCTGTTTCCTCCAGCCAGTGTTCCTCCTCCTTCAATGTCCTAGGAAGGAGGTAGAGGACAGGGCTGTTTGGTCTAAACTCCCAGAGAACTCCCTACAGATCACCTGGTGGTACTGGTTTCAGGGGATAACTGCAAAAGCTACCATTAATGGTAGCCAGGCATGCACTAAGAATTTTGTATGCATTATTTCACCAAATACTCATGAAATGCTACAAAACAAATATTAATATCTCCATCTTATAGATAAGGAAACATAATTACTTCTTTTTAATAATTTGCTTGACCCTGCCTGAGTATCAGTGACATGTATAACATACAAGTATCAAACTCGACATCTAGGCAAACCAGAAACACTTTGAAGGCCTGTGAGGCAAGGCCAAAATATCCCTTCTTTAAGGCAAGTGAGTGAGGAAAAGCCAGGAGTCCTGAGTCTCTGACTCTTCCCACTACCAATCTCCCAGGAAAACCACCACAGTTTCTCCTTGGAGGAAAAGTTATTCTCCACACTGTCACAATCATGGCACAAAATCCTTGCCTCCATGTCAAGCTAGACATTTTTCCACCTATAAATACCCAGGATCAAACACCAGCAAGGCTCAGCACTAAAGAATGGAAGCCCCAAATTCACCTCTAAAAGAATTCACTGAGCAGTACCTTGACTGGGCTCAGACAGGGGCTGAATGCCAGGCGTGTCTGGACCTCTCCTTGGAGTTCATATTAAAAGAACAGGCTGCAGCCCATTAGCTAAAACAAGGCCCCCAGATTCACACTTAAGGCCCCAGTGCCCAGAAGAGCTGAGCTGCATTTACATGATCCACTTATTCTAACACTTGCTCTATTGCCTTCCCAGGTTGACAATTCTGAGCTGCACTACCAGGCTTAATAGTCCCAGGGCCAAAGAAAGTAGAAGTATGTTACCAACAAAGCCCATTTTAACAATCCCTGGGAAATAAACATAGCATCTGGTGATAAAGTCTAACCTTTTTTTTTCCCTTTGTGCTGCTTAGCTTCACTTGCTTAAGGGTAGCTGTGCTGAGGCCCAAAACCGGGGTCTTCAGACCAGAATTCCTATTGAGAAATGGATGCTCTCAAAACTGAAGCTCCGCAGGCTGTGGGCAGAAGCTCAGGCAAGACATCACATTCAAGATGGCGGCGGCAGGCCGTGTGCAGAGGCGCTGCACCCGGCACTGATCACCAGCACAGAAAGCCCGCGAGAACTCCACCCCATCCCCACTATAAAGCAGCCCCACCCACGGTCTCTCAGGGAGAACTGGGGCTCCAGAGCACAGTCTCACACCTCTCAGTTCTCTCCCAAAGAATAAAACTTTCCTTGGCTTCTGAACCAAACTCAATCTCACTCCATTGGCTCAAACGAACACCAGGCAGGAGGACCCCTGATGGGGCCTGACTCAAAAGGGTCAAGAAGAAGAATACCCATAGCACTTTGTAATAGATTCACATTTCATAATAGCTACAATAATCACCTCCATTTGCGTCATGCTCTAGCGTTGACAAAGCACTTTCATGTATGGCTGTTCATTACAGCAGGGGTCCTCAACCCTTGGGCCTCGGACTAGTACTGGCCTTCAGCCTGAGAGAAACCGGGAAGCGCAACAGGAGGTGGGTGCAGGGCGAGCGTAGCTTCATCTGCTGCTCCCCCTTACATCACTGCCTGAACCACACCCCTCCACCGCCACGCCAATCTGTGGGAAAACCATGTTCCTCAAAACTGGTCCCTAGTGCCAAAAAACTTGGGGACTGCTGCATCAGACCCTCAAATCAACTGTGTGACAACAGGACAAGGATTATGGTACTCATTTGACAGAAGAAATAGAGGTCTCAAGAAGTTAAATAGCCTGCCCAAGGTTACAGAGCAAGCTAGCAGTGGATCTGGGGCCAAGATTGAGGTCTTCAGACCCCCAGCCCCAAGGCCTTTGTATTCTGTCGCTCTGCCTCCTCTGGACAGCGGCCACCCATGACGGTATTCTGTCACCTCTCTCCCAATGCAGTCCCCAAGTTATTAATGATTTTATCTTCTATACAGTATCAAATTTATTCACTATTCTCCATCACCACTCTATTTCAGACATTCTTTTCTGTGGCCTGAATCATTCTAATAGTCACCTGTCACCTGCCTTCTGCTCCCCTCCAATGCAAACAGTGGCCAGGGTGAGCCATAGCCTTGCTCTTCAGCATCAGCATCCAGAAAACTGCTGGAAATGTGGAATCCCAAGTTCCACCCTGAACTACTGAATCAGAATCTAAATTTTAATAAGACCCCAAATGATTCATATAAATTTTACATGTACACATAAGATTTGAGAATCAAGAGTATGAAAAGGGAAACCAGAGACAGGAAGAAAATATTTGCTAAAGATATACAGTTGGCCCTCTGTATCCATGGGCTCTTGATCCATGGATTCAACCAATTGTGGATCAAATATATTTGGAAAAAATTTCAGCAAGTTCTGAAAATCCTTGAAATGCTTGAAAAAACTTGAAATGCTTCACTGTTAACTGTTTACATAGTATTTACATTGTAATTGCAGCGATTTACATAGTATTTATAATGTATCAGGTGTTACAAGTAATCTAGAAATAATTTAAAATATATGCAAGAATGTATATAGGTTATACACAACTATGCCATTTTATGTAACGACCTAATGTCTATAGTGATGGACAAGGAGGCCTGGCATGCTGCGATTCATGGGGTCGCAAAGAGTCAGACACGACTGAGCGACTGAACTGAACTGAACTGAATGTCTATGGACTGTGGTACCTGCAGGGGTCCTGAAACAAATTCCCCATGGATACTAAGGAAGGACTGCATCTGATAAAGGATTATTATATATACTGTACCAAGAACTCTTAAAATCCAGCAAGAAAACAAAAAACCTGATTAATAAAATGGGCAAAAGATCTGAACAGACACTTCACCAAGGAGAGACACAGTCAGAAAAGCAGCTCAGTACCATGTCATTAAGGAACTACAAATTGTAACAATGGTGAACTATCACTTCACACCTATTAGAATCACTAAGATCCAAAACTGACAACACCAAATGCTCATGAGGATGTGGTGCAATAAGAAATTTCATTCGTTGCTGATGGGAATGCAAAATGAAAGACAAGTTGGCAGTTTCTAAGAAAATTAAACATACATTTACAATACAATCCAGCAATCATGCTCCTTGGTATTTACCCAAGTGAGCTGAAAACTATGTTCACAGAAAGCTTGCAGATGGATATTTATGGCAACTCAACTGTCAAAACTTGGAATCAGGATGTCCTTCAGTAGGTGCATGAATAAGTACACTGTGGTACATCCAGAAAATGAAATATTACTCAGCACTAAAAAGACAGGAGCTATCAGGCTATTAAAAAGACAAGAACCCTTAACTAAAAGTTATTAGGTGAAAGAAACCAATTTGAAAAATCTACATACTCTAGGATTCCAACTAGATGACATTCTGGGAAAGCCAAAACTGTGGAGACAGCATAAAGATCAGTGGTTTTCATGGCTAGTGGGGAAAGAGGGGTAAATTGGGGGAGCACAGAGAAATTTTAGGGCAGTTAAAACTACTCTGTATGATATTATAATGGTGGAGGCTTGTCAATACACATTTGTCCAAACCTATAGAATGAATGACATCAACCATTAACCCCAATGTAAAACATGGACCTAAATGAAAATGATGTGTTGGTGTAGGTTCGATTATAACAAATGTTCTACCCGAGTACAGGATGTTGGTTGTGGGGAAGATTGTGCACATGTAGGGATAGGAGGCATTCCACTTAATTTTACTGTGAACCTAAAACTGCTCTAAAAAATACTCTATTTAAAAATAAATAAATTGGGGAAGTTCTGCTCTTCAGACTTGTATCCCCTACTTCATCTCCCACAACTTATGCTTCATGCACTCTACACTCAATACACTGAACCGGTGATGGTTCACCAAACAATAATGGGCTCTTTCACACCTCTTCACTTTGTCTCAAGTTGCTCCTTTTGCCTGTGAATCCTGCCTTTCCCTTTCCATCCCACCTAACCACACAAACCCTTTTATTTATCCTTGTCAGATCTCAACTTAATGGTCATCCCTCTGTGAAGCTCTCCCTGATCTCTCGTGTTGGCAGTTTTTCACCCTCTCCTCTATTCCCAGAGCGCTATTAAAATAACTGTCTGTTTTCTGGGTCAATCTTCCCAACCAGACTGAGCTCCAAGTGCCGGGGCCATGTCTAATTTACCATGAATCCGTGTGCCGAGCAAATGCTGGGCATAAAACATTTGTTCAGATAATGAGTGAAGAATAGACTAAATGACCAAGCCCCAAACTCAACCTGACAAGGAGTCTAAGGAATATGCCTAAGATAAGCAAATTCTCTCCAGGGCAAGGAATAAATGCTTTCATTTTTACCATCTCTGACCTGACCTACACAATCCTGTTTTAAAACCTGTTCTGTGGGAGCTCAGAATACTGGCCAAAAGATATAAAGTCCTCATGTCTCCACAGACCTAGCACAACCCTAACAAAAAGCAACAAAATGAGGAGAGAAAAAAGATCTAGAATTCAAGCCAGTTTTGCCTCTAACACACCATGTAGTCCAGGTTCTTAACTCTCTCACCTGACCCATGGAAAGAACGGACTAGATGTTTATTATTATTATTATTATTGAACTAAACTGACTTACAAACTATATTAGTTGCAGGCCTACAGCAAAGTGATTCCATATTTTTACACATTACAAAATGAACACAATAATGAGTCTGGTTACCATCTGTCACCATTACAATATTACTGACTATATTTTCTAATCTGTACATTACATCTCCAGGATTTATTTATTTTATATCTGGAAATCCATCTGGTCTACTGTGTCATTTAATGCCAGTGTTTACTGACTTTTCTGACTAAACGAGCTAACCACTGAGGTAAGTGGGATGTTAAAGTCCTTTACTATTACTGTGTTACTGTCAAATTCTCTCTTTATATTTGTTAATATTTGCAACAAAGACGGCTGAGCACCAAAGAATTGAAGCTTTCTAACTGTGGTGTTGGAGAAGACTCTTTAGAGTCCCTTGGACAGCAAGATCAAACCAGTCAACCCTAAAGAAAATCAACCCTGAAATTCACTGGAAGGACTGATGCTGAAGCTGAAGATCCAGTACTATGGCCACCTGATGTGAAGAGCTGACTCAATGGAAAAGACCCTGATGCTGGGAAAGACTGAGGTCAGGAGAAGAGAGCAACAGAGAATGAGATGGTTGGATGGTATCACTGATTCAATGAACATGAGTTTGAGCAAACTCCGAGAGAAAGTGAAGGACAATGAAGCCTGGCCTGCTGCAGTCCATGGGGTTGCAAAGAATCAGACACAACTTAGCAACTAAACAACAATAGTAACACCAACATCTGCTTTATGTATTTAGATGCTCCTATGTCAGGGGCATATATATTCAGAATTGTTATATGTTATTCGATTGATTCTTTTATCATTATGTAATGTCCATCTTTGTCTCTACTTACAATCTTTGTTTTAAAGTCAATTTTGTGTTATATATATTGTTACCCCTGCACTTTTTGTTTACATTTGCACATAACAACTTTTTTCCATTACCTCACTTTAGCCTGCATTTGTTTTTTTAATCCATTCAGCCATTCTGTCTTTTCACTGGAGCATTCGGTCCATTTACATTTGAAGTAATTATTGATAGTATTTCTTTACTGACATTTCTGTGGGAGGTGGGGGTTCACTACTTTTTTATTCCTCTTTTCTTTTACTCACTTTCCCTGTGACTTGATGATAGTGTTTAGTGTTACGTGTGGATTCCTTTCTCTTTTTTTCTGTGTATCCATTATAGATTTTTGGATTATGGTTACTTTGAGGTTCTTATATAACAACGTAGTGTGTGTGTGTGTGTGTGTGTGTGTGTGTGGTGACAACCTTAAGATGATGATCTCTTCAAGTTTGAATGCATTCTAACAAGTCTGCAGTTTTACCCTGCCCACTTTAACTTTTCTTACATCATATTTTACTTTTACTTCTTTGGTTTTATGGGTTCTTTAAGCTATCATTATAGATATAGTTGATTTCACAACTTTTGTCTTTTAATCTTCTTATTGGCTTTATAAGGGGTTGATCTATCACCTTTACTGTATATTTGCCTTTGCAAATGAGATTTTTTTCCTTTTTAGTGTTCATATTTCTAGTTGTGGTCTTTTTTTCACTTAGATAATTCCTTTTAATATTTATTACAAAGCTGGTTTAGCGGTGCTTAACTCTTTTAGCTTTTCTCATATGTAAAACTCTTTGTCTCTCCTTCAAGTTGGAATGAAAGCCTTGCCAGGCAGAGTATTCTTGGTTGTATGTTTTTTCATCATTTTGAATATGTAGTGCCACTCCCTTCTGGCCTACAGTTTCTACTGAAATTCACCTGGTAGTCTTTAGAAGTTCCTTTGTACATAGCTAGTAGATATTCTCTTGCTCCTTTTTAAAATCTCTGTATTTATTTTGGCCATTTTAATTACAGTATGTCTTGATGTGACTCTCTCTGGATTCATCTCACTTGGGACTCTGTGTCTTCCTGGGCCTGGGTGTCTGTCTCCTTCCCCAGGTTAGGGAAGTTTTCAGCCATTGTTTATTCATGTAAGTTCTTTGCCCCTTTTATCTCTTTTCTTTTCCTGAGACCCCTATAATTAACTGTCAGTAGGCTTGATTTTTTCCCAGAGGCCTCAAGCTATTTATATTATTTCTTAAAATTCTTTTTTATATTTTCTGTTCAGCTTGATTTCCACTCTTCTGTCTTCTAGTTCACTGATCCATTCCTCTGTATCATCTGTTCTACTGTTGCTTCCTTCTTGTATATTTTTTATTTCAGTGATCGTGTTCTTCATCTCTTTTGGTTCTTCTTCATATTTTCTAAACCTTTGTTAAATTTTCACTATGTTCATACATTATTTTCCCCAAGTTTGTTATACATCTTTAGGATCTTTTCCTTGAACCCTTTATGGGGTAAACTGTTTCTCTCCACTTCACTTGGTTTTTTTCTAGGATTTATCTTGTTTCTTCATTTAGAATATATTCCTCTGTCTACTCATTGGCTTACTTCTCTGTTATTTTCTATATATTACATAGGTCCACCATACTTCCTAATTTTGGAGAACTGATCTTATGGAGATGTCCTCTGGAGTTCCCCTCTGGTCATCAGAGCTAAATGCCCTATGAGTGCCCCACTGTTGGTTTTTCAGGTCCTACTTTCATGACAACACTAACTATTGTGGGCACCCTAGTACCTGGGGCTGGTCTCTGGCCTGGTTTGCTGTGAGGACCTGCTTCCTTCAGTGGCCATCAGTCCACAGGAGGCAGGACCTTGTCCTAGCCTGGCTGGCCTGGCTGGCCTGCAGACCAGGAGTTTCTGGGGCTTGTTCCAGCCTAAAGCTGGGCAAGGCCAGGTCCAATTGTGGCTGACTGCATGGCCATGTGGTCCCAGGGACCATGTCTGCCTGCTGGTTGGTGGAGCGGGGTCCTGGGGTGGCTGGCTATAGGACCCTGGAGGTCCTGCAGTTGTCAGCCAGTGGTAGGCCAGGCTGGGTTTTGGTACAGCTAGCTGCCAGCCCAGGAGGGCCCTGGGGCTGGTGCCAGCACACAAATGAGTAAGGTCAGGTTACTACTCGGCTTTCTCTTTGGTCTTGGGGGGCCATGGGACTGGTGCTGGTATACTTGTTGTAGGCAAACTCCTGGCACTAACAGGCTAGAGAGAGGTTTCCAAAATGATGCTTGCCAGTACCAGTGTCCTTGTGGTATGATGAGCTCTCCCAAACGGCTGTCAGCAGAGTCTATGTTCCCAAGGGGTGTCTCTGTTGCTTTCTGCTCCTCCAGGAGGCTCTCCAAGTATCAGCAAGTGGGTCTGAACCAGGCTCCTTTAAAATTACTGCCTCTGCACTGGACATGAACCTTGTGAGATGGTGTGTGTGCCCTTTAACAGCACAGTCTGTTGCCTACAACGCTCCACTCCTCCCACACAAACGCTCTGTTGACTTTCAAAAGCTGGGATGCTTTTTAATTCTATTTATTTGTTTTTATTTTTCGGCTGTGCTGGGTCATTATTGTCACGAGGTCTTTCTCTAGTTGTGGCGAATGGGGCTACTGCAGACGCAGTGCATGGGCTTCTCATTGCAGCGGCTCCTCCTACTGCAGAGCAAGGGCTCCAGGTGCACGGGCTTCAGGAGTTGCAGCATGTTAGCTTTGGGAGTTGTGGCACAGGGGCTTAGTTGCCCCGCAGCACGTGGAATCTTCCCAGACCAGGGATCGAAACCGTGTACCCTGCATTGGCAGGTGGAGTCTTTACCACTGTGCCACCAGAAAAGCTTTCCATTGGCTTTCAAATCCAGGTATTTTGAGGGCTCACCTTCCTGGTGCAGGATTCCCGGGCTAGGGGAGCCTGCTGTGGGACTGAGACCCCTCACTCCTTGGGGAACACCTCTGCAACTGTGATTATTCTCCTGTTTATGGGTGGCCTACCCAGGGGTGTGTATCTGGCTATACTCATCTCCGTCTCTCTTACCTGTCTCATTGTATCCTTCTTTATCTTTTCAGTTGTGGGAAATCTTTTCTGTGAGTCTTAGACTGTTCTCATCTATGGCTGCTCTGTAAATAGTTGTAATTTTGGTGTGCGCATGAAAGAAGGTGAGCTGAGGGTCTTTCTCCATCTGCTTGGCCCACCTAGACTGGATGATCTTACGTGTTCTTCCAGCTCCTATATTCCAAATGTCTCTGAAAACAGAAAGATAAGCACTCTCAAAGCTCTGTTGCTATGTTTCTTCCTGACACGGCATCCCACTGTTTTTAACAGGTACTTCACGCACATAATCTCATATAATCACTACAATCCTGATGGTCAATTTTTACTAGGAGATGAGGAAACTAAAGTATAGAACTGCCTACGATTATTTAGGTAATTGAAATTCAAAGTGTCTGCCATCAGGGCCAAGGCCCATTACCTTACCTCCCTTAAAAAATTTTCATGTTGAGTCAAGAAAACATACTTTTTGGTATAATGAGGAGAAGAAACAACATTAAATAAGAATTTACCATGTATAAGATACTATAACACAATTATTTTCCTTAATTCTTACAATCCTATGGGATGCATTATTACTACTGTCATTTTAGAGATGAGAAATCTAAAAACAGTAAATAATTTGCTCAAGCTCATACAGCTAGTAAGAGCTGGGATGTGAACTCAGGTCTCATTTCTATGGATTTTTCTTCAGTATCTTTTTTTATTCTGTCTTAACCTGAAATAATTTTTCTGATATTTGAATTGCTTTCAGTAGGACATTTTCTTTAAACCATAAGGTATCTCCATCTGGGTTATCAAGAGTACAAAATCCCTTCTCTCCCCCAACCCCCAACCAAAACAAACAAACAAAACCCCAAACCCACAACGCAGCTTCAAATAAGCTTTGAAGAAATGTGACTCTAAATACTTACATATGGGTCAAGAAATAAGTAGCAAACTATTTGCAAAAATACACAAGCTTATGCACATTATTAGATTTATGCCAGTTCACAAAAAATATCAGAACATAAAAAAACACTACATAAATTAGTTAAAAACTCAGACATATGACTTAAGACTTCCAAGGATGCTTCTCTTATGCAGGTCATGGTTGAAAAGTCAGATTTTCCTACCTTGTAATCTAAACCATAAAACAACCATTTTTATTCTTTGAACACTAACAGCACTAATCAAAAAAGGAAAAAAGACCTTCCATGCACACTGACATCATCTCGCACACAGTTAAAATATACCATTCTTGACATTTCTATAACACACAGTACTAAAAATCATATGCCTCAAACCATTTGGAAGTAACTTTCTGACATATTTTTGCTTTTATTACTCCTTACACACACTGCTCAGACAACACTTTGCTAACATATTGAATGGGTGACTAGGAAGACATAGGGCTGGGGACAGATATATAGATTTTGCTCCCTTTTTCACTAACCCAGAATTTAATTCTGTTGGGATTTTCATAGCTATGTCTCCCGATTTTATCTTTTCAGGCAAAATTCTGATACCATAGCTTAGTTTGACTGGAATAAATATTCCTTGGAGTCTGGCCAGAGACTTTGCTAACAACCCCAGAGATGCCATCTTCTTTCAGCAGATTTCATCTGAGCCTTACTGCTCACTGTATCCATTTTCCTGCTAAATATGCAAGTCCCTGGGAAGGTTCCAAGGACAGTGCCTGAACATTTTTATACTGGCAAGGCATTTTTTAAAAGGGTCAGGTTGAACTATTCTAGGACTAATCCTGTAAAGAAGAGGGACCATTAATGCGAGTGGGGGGGGTGGGTAGAAGAATAGGTTGTTACCACATTTGAAGCAGTAATAGATATATCCAGTGTAAATTTCCCCAATATCTTAATGAGAACTATTTGCCAAGATGCCAGCCGCTAGGGATTAAGTTATTTACATATATAGCCATTTTCCCTCCAGCAACAGCTGAGTTGAGATGAGAAAGGGAAAGCTAAGAGTGTATCAGGGCCAAATTAAGCAGTTATTTATGACATAAATGCATCTATCTTACTCATAGTCAGAGTGCATGAGACATGCTGCAGGGCTTTGGAATTGCCTTCTCTTCCTAAATTTCCTCTCATCTAGTTACTTAAAAGATTTTAGGCAAAAAAAAAGTTATATTACGCTTATGTCTTAATAGATTTTTGTTTTGTATTTATATGCCTTATACTTTAATATTTTATTTATATGTTATTAATATACTGTGTAATATATCATCATAGGCATGAAATGTCAAATACAAAAAAAGGACAAGGAACTTTGGTAATTAGGATGTGAAAAAGAGTGGCTCAGAGGATGAAGTAAGTGTACAGAAAAGAACGCCAGGGAAATGAAACCATTTAACTCAAGAGGAAATATACAGGGCAATGCTGAAGTTGGCTCTGCTTCCACAGGTCACTTTTCATCCTACAACCTTTGTGTATACCAGATTTCCACCTCCAAGTTTTTGCTTACTTTTTCTTCTCCTTGCTTAGAATGTTCTTCCTCTCATTCTCCCCATCAAGCCCTCAACCATCATTTAAAGACTAGTCCTAGTCCCACTTCTCCCTGGAAGGATTGCCTGACCTCTCCCCTCTCTGAGAAGTCCCAAGACACTAAGTCTGCCAAACCACCATGCATTTAGTCATTTCCCGATTTGTATGACTCTTTGACGTTTTTAAGACTTAACCTCCTTACCTAAAATGTAAGCTTCTTGAGGACCAAAATCATGGCTTCTTTTTTTTTTTTTTAAGTCTTTACTGGGTTTGTTACAATGTTGCTTCTGTTTTGTGTTTTGGGTTTTTTTGGCCAGGAGGCATATGGGATCTTAGTTCCCCCAACCAGGGATCAAACCCAAACCCCTGCATTGGTGGATGAAGTGCTAACCCTGGACTGTCAGGGAAGTCCCTTGTGGCTTCTAATCACGATCATTATATTTCCAAATCCAAAGTAGGACCCAACACCAAGATTACTTAGATTAGGAGCACCCAAAAAATATTAGGAAATGATCTTAGAGATTATGTTACTTTACTCCTTGAGGAAAGAGGGCTGCATCATGGCAGTAATACTCAGTTTACCTGATCAAGTCCTTCATCCTTTGTCACGTCCCCTGACCTCCACTGACTGACTTGACTGAAAGCAACTGCTGGCTGAAATAGTTTAATATAGACCAGGCCTGAGAAATCATAAGAGGAAGAGCTTAGCTAAAGTGAGAGTGGAGGAGAGTGTGGGAGGGAAACAAAACCTAGCTGACAGGACTTATCATGAGTGCTGTGCAATTTAGGCTGAGTAGTTACTGGCTAGGGGTCACAGCAAAATACAGTGTACCTGAGGAAGGAAGCAGAAGAGAACTGAAGAATCCATACAACTGCAGAGCTCTCTGGCACTCAGTAGATATCTTCTAGGAAGTTAACAATCACCTCCCTTTCATGTGTACAGCCCTTCACAAAGTCCAGTCACAGTCACTGTCTAACTGGTTCCTCACAAATATTCCAGAAATCAAACAGTATGGACTTCCCCCATTTTACAGCTAAGCATACTGAGGTCAGTATATATTCTTTTAAAGAAATATATCTTGCCCAGATCGCCCATCTGTAACATTGCTGTCTCTAATTGTTTTAGTTTATAACCCTGAAAATCAAAGCAAACTGATGATAATACAAATGCTTCTTGTCCATAAAGAAAGAAAGAAATATATCCTTGAGAAAGAATCAAAGGAAGATGGAGCCAGTATATCCTTACTGTTAATTCAATTTACAAATCTAGGAAAGTACCTTTCTTTCTCTTAGTTCAAATTCTCAATCTATAAAACCAGTCAACAATCCATGCTCAAGCTAGAGATAAAGGCCAGGAATAAACCATCTTTCTGGAGAAGATACTACCTCAAAGAACCCATAAAGGATAAATAAGAGTTGGTCAGGCAGAAACAGGGAAGGGCATTCCAGAAAGATACAGAATAAACAAAAACTCAGAGGAGTAGATGGTAATCTTTATTTCAGCTTCCTGCCTGCCCAGCAAGCCAACTAAATTTTATAAACTGTTACAAAGGATATACTCTGAGCTTGAGATGGAGGGAAGATAAAAAAAAGAAAATGAAGCAAACTCGGGATCCTGTTAGTCCAATATCCCCAACCACAAGTATCAGGATCCCTGGGACTACTGTTGCTTCAAGGTAATGTTTTCATTTGGTTTGATTTGTTTTATGGTAACTAAAAGTATAAGTCTAGAAGCATTCAATGAAAGCTTGTGCCTACACAAAAACATGTAAATAAATATTCAGAGCAACATCATTCAAGAGTCAAAAAGCAGAAACCCAAATGTACCTCAACTGATGAATGGATAAATCAAAAGTGATACAGCCATATAATGGAATGTTATTCAGTCCAGAAAAAGAAAGAAAGGAAGAAAGAAATCCAGATCCTTGTTATTAAAACATCATGTGAAGTCACTCGGTTGTGTCCGACTCTTTGTGACCCCATGGACAGGTTCCTCTGTCCAAGGCATTTTCCAGGCAAGAATACTGGAGTGGGTTGCCATTTCCTTCTCCAGGGGATTTTCATGACCCAGGGATCGAACCTGGGTCTCCCACAGTGCAGGTAGACTCTTTACTGTCTGAGCTAGCAGGGAAGTCCGTCATGAAAGAACCTTAAAAATATTATGTCAAGTGAAAGAAGCCAGTCACAAAAGGCCATATATTCTATTTAATTTATATAAAATACCCAGAAAAGGCAAATCCACAGATGGAAAGTAGATTAGTGGTTGGCAAGGGCTGGAGTAAGGGAGAAATGAGATGTGGATACTAACGGTTATAGGGTTTCTTTTTAGGGTGATGAAAATGTACTATGATTAGATAGTTGTGATGTTGGTACCATCTTGTAATACACTAAAAACCACTGAATTGTATACTGTGAGATGGTGAACTATGTGGTATGTGAATTGCATCTCAATATTTTTTAAAAAAATATAATTGACCATATTTACAAAATAAAGAAGAAAATGTATGTAAATCAATTACTGCCTCAAAGGATTTACTAAAATTTGACATCCAACTGTGATTAAAATTTCTTAGTAAAATGAGAGTACAGGGGAATTTACTTCATCTAATAAAAGCTAATTACTACAAACCCTAGGGCAAACACCATACTAAATGGTGAAATGTTCATAGTTTTCCCTCTGAGAATAGAAATAAGATAAGGATGTGCTACCACCACTTCTATTCATCTTAATACTGAAGGTATTAGCCAGTACAATTAGGAAAGTAAAAGAAGAAAAAAGAAGAAAGATTAGAAAGCAAGAAACAGAACTATGACAGCTTATAGATAATATGATCAAGTATACTACCACAGAAAATTCTAATAGAAGAAAAATTTCATACCTTAGAGTAGGTTAAGATTTCAAAAAGAGAATACAAAGCATTTTTAATAGAAAGGAAATAGTTAACAAATTTGACTATATTAAAATTCTATCAAAGACACCATGTCATGCATCTATCAAATATACCATTAAGAGCATAAAAAGACTATCCTGAGCATAAATCCAGAAAAGACAAAAACTCTAATTTTAAAAAATACATCCACCCCAATGTTGACAGTAGCACTATTAACAGTAGCAAAAACATGGAAGCAACCTAAATGTCCATTGACAGATGAATGGACAAAGATGTGGCACATACACATAGTGGAATACTTTAAGCCATAAAGAAAAATGAAATACTGTAAAACAATTTGCAGCAACATGGCTGGACCCAGAGACTTTCATACAACGTGAAGTAAGCCAGACAAAGATAAATATCATATGATATCACTTATATGTGGAATACATAAAAATGACACAAATGAACTTATTTAGAGAACAGAAATAGACTCACAAACACAGAAAACAAATTTATGGTTACCATTTGGGAAAGGAAGGGGGAGGAATAAATTAGGGGTTTAGGATTAACAGATATATACTACTGTATACAAAACAGATAAGCAACAAGGATTTACTATACAGTACAGGGAATTATGACTTCCCTGGTGGCTCAGATGGTTAAGCATCTGCCTACAATGCAGGAGACTCGGGTTCAATTCCTGGGTTGGGAAGATCTCCTGGAGAAGGAAATGGCAACCCACTCCAGTATTCTTGCCTGGAAAATCCCATATCTTGTAGTAACCTATAAAGGAAAAGAAATCTGAAAAAGAATATATATATACATATACGAAAGTATACCTGAAACTAACATAACACTGTAAATCAACTATACATCAATAAAAATTTAATTAATTTTTATTTTTAAAAGTTTATTACTTAAATCAACTTTATATCCATGAATTATACAATGGATAATAATCCTAAAAGAGAGTATTATAGAGCAATGAAAAAATTTGACCAATATATAGAAAAAGAGAAAAAAACAAACAAACAGAAATACCTTACAATTGATGCTAAATTTAATGAAGGCAAAGAAAAGAATATACACTGTATGATCCGATGTATAGCAAGTTCAAAAACAGGCAAACTCATTCATGTTGTTTATCTTCCAAAGGAGAGAGATGCTAGTGTCTGAAAAGGAAAACACAGGGAGCTTAGGAGGGGCTGGTTATATTGTATTTGTTGGTCAAGATAGTGGCCACACAGGTACCGTCAATGTGACAGTTCACGAGCTGTACACTGCTGAAGGGTGCATTTTTCTGTATAAAGATTTAACAGTACAGTGGAGAATCATGGTTCACAAGGTACATATGACCTTACAAATAATTTAATCCAACTTATTCATTTTACAGATAAGAAAGAAATTGAAGCCAAGAGAAGGTCATGAGGTTGTCAAACAACAAGTGGAAACATTGCAATAGGAACAAAACCCCAAACAGGATATTTAAAGTGTTATTACTTATAGAATCTTGAACATATGGTTGGTTGATATACCTAATATTTAATCTATGAGATAAATATTATTATGTATGCATACTACAGGTAAGATAACTGAGATGAAGAAAGGTAGAGAGACTTACCAAAGGTCACAAAGTCAGGGGTGGTCAATGGTGATAACCTTAAGTGCTTGAACTCCAACATAGCTTCTTCTACATGCACCGTGTCTTCTTCATATTGCAGACTAAGTGAATATGAATGGATGTCATTAAATGCAAATTTGCTTTAAAATAAGTTAAAAGAACTAACCAAATCAGTTCTACTGAAGGGCTTAATCTGAACATCTCTAGGATGGGAGCTTTCAAACAGTACATGGTGTCTGAGGACTTAGAAGAATTAGAGCTAGTCCAGAGGTCAAAACACCAAAGTCCAAGTGCAGATTCCATTCATTGCAACTATGTAACATGTGATCTTGGGCAACTCCTTGACTCTCTGAGCACAAGAGTATCAGGGTTGTACAGTGGAGAGGTCTCTGGAATAATAGAGAAGAGCTATAATCCCAGATCAGTCATATTAACTATAAGACCCTGGGCAAGTTACTCAAACTGAGTTACCTCAGTTTGCTGTCTACAAAGTGAAATATTCATCTCCTTGAAAAACTGATATATTTCACAAACATCAAAGATCCTAACATAACATGTGGTAACTAAAAGGCTCTCAATAAATAGTAGCACAGTTACTGCTGTTACTATTTTAGGATTATTACTATTGTGTTAGTACTATTTGCTATTATTTTTATTACTATTGTTCTTATTATTTTAAGGATCAACTAAGATTTAAAAAAAAGTATGTGCTTTGTAGAAGTTAAAGAGCTTTACAAACATGAGTTATCATTAATGAAGGAAAGTGTCAGAGTAAGATTTCCCAACCCACTCATTAAGACAAAGAAACCATGACTGAGGAAAAAGAAACAAATCATATGATTTCATGAAACCAGAGCTAACAGGCTGGAGGAAATAAAAATGGAAACAGAAGCCTGAAACCCCACCCATCCTTTCTTTGGTCAAGTCTATTTAGCTTCTGGCAGCATGGGAAATGAGGCTGATACTGCAAAATCCCCACAGATCATTGACCTTGTTTATCTTTTTTTAAGATTTTTTAAGATCTTCAAGAAGCCCTTCCCATCGGTTCATCTTAGCTAATCTGAGCCCAAGGCAGTAAAAAAGCTCCAAACAAGAGGAATAAACACTGACTTAGTCCAGGTTTTAAATCAATTTTGTTAAACTCTTCCCAAGCTTAGAGAATTCCACCTTGTTTGTGAAAATGAGAGCCAGAAAAAAGTTCTAAACTACATACTACTGGACTGCATAGAATAAACCAAAGGCTCCAGATCCTAACCATAAGAACCAGGCCATCCCACATGGAATTCTGCAACTCAGCACCAACGATGAAAGGCCCTCAATTACAGCTTCTTGCAATCATTTATGCATCTCCCCTCCCCCCAGGCACACACTGAAGCCACATTAGAGGTCAGCATTAGATAATGGCCACAGACATTCTAACCATTGCCAGCTCAAATCTCAACCACTAACACAGCCCACAGGGTTCTTTTCTTTCTCATCTTCCAAATCCCCTTACAGACCCAAACCTACCCCTCTGGAAATTCCGACTCCAAAAGTTTGGGTGGGAGCCAGGCATCTGTGTTTTAGAAAAGCATCATGAGTGAGTCAGATGTGTAAGCTGGTTAGGAAACAACAGAGTATACTGTGATGTAGTACATATTTAAAGAAGACAGTTTCACACTCATCCCTGCCACTTTCCAGCTATGAGACCTTAATCAGTTTACTTTTCTCTAAGCCTCAGCCTCCTCAAGCGAAATATGAGTTGCTGTGGATATCAGAGAAAACAAGATACGAGGTTTCCTTTAGAAATAAAATAGAGATGGCCAAGATAGTGGAGTCGGAAGACCCTGAACTCACCTTCTTCCACAAACACAGCAAAATCACAACAATTTACAGAGCTATTATCTATGAGAATGATCTGAAGACTAGCAGGAAAGACTTACCACGCCTAAAGATACAGAGAAAGAACCACAACAAGATGGTAGAAAGGGCAGAGATGCAGTAAAGTCAGGGCCCACTCCCCTGGGCTAGTAACCAACAAACAGGAGAAATATCATAAACGCATAAGTTCTCCCTAAGGAGCGAGGGGTTGGGGTACCCCTCCTGAGGGTCCTGAACCAGGAAAATGAGGCTCCAGAAATTCTGGCTTTGAAAACCAGTAGATCTTCTACAGGAGAGCTGGAGGAAACAGTGACTTCACTCTAATTAGAGGGATACACTCAAAAGCTCACACACTCCAAGTTCCAGTGCAGAGGCAGCAGTTTGAAAAGAGGCTGAGTCAGACACAGTTGCTGATGTTGAAGAGCCTCCCAGAGACACAGGAGGCAACTGGGACTCTTCTAAGGGAAAGCACTGCAGGTGGCAGCTATTCTGGGAGCTCTTCTACTGAGATAACAATGGCACTGGCAAGATCCATTTTCAAGTCCTCCTTGTATGTCACCAGTTAGCACCAGAGGCTTTCTAATACAACAATGGGCCAGCAACAGCTCATATCCCCCAGCCAGGCCACGCAGCCAACCATACAGGAAGCATCCTCCACTCTCCAATGGGCTGGGAGCTACCAGGCCTGCTGGAAGGCAGGGTAGCCGACCAGGCTGAGGGCCAGTCCTATCTATCAACACACCCTCAACAGTCATCTGTGTCACAACAGTGGCCCACATAGGGGGCAGCCTAGAGCATCTAAGTAGGTAAATACAGGAGAGCACGCTGCTGAATGCCAGAGTGTTGGCTACATAAGGTCACTTCTCCAAGATCAGAAGTGTAAGCAACACAATGAACATGTAGGAAGAAAACACAGAGAAGTGAGCAAAATGAGGATCAGGGGATATGGTCCAAACAAAGGAATAAGACAACGCCTCAGAAAAAGAACTAATAAAGTGTAGATAAGAATCCACCCCATAAAGAGTCAAAAATAATCATCATAAAGATGTTCAATGAACTCAGGAGAATGAATGAACAGAGTGAGAAGTTGAACAAAGACTTAGAAAAGAGAAAGAAACAGATCAGAAGAATATGATAACTGAAGTAAAACATACACTGGAGGAAACAACAGTAGAGGAGATGATACAGAGGCATGGATCACTGAACTGGAAGGCAAAGTAGAGAAAATCACCTAACCTAAAAAGAAAAAAAAAAAAAAGAATTTTTAAAAATGAGAGCAGTTTTAGAGATTTCTGGGACAACATCAAGTATAGTAACATTCACATTATAGGGGTCCCAGAAGGAGAAGAGAGAGGGAAAGTGGAAGAGAATTTATTTGAAGAAATAGTAGCTAAAACCTTAACCTGGGGAAGGAAACTGACACCCAAGCTCAGGAAGCATAAAAAGTCCCCAACAAGATGAACCCAAAGAGATCCACACAAAGATAGGTTATACTTAAAATGGCCAAAATTGAAGGTAAAAAGAGAACCTTAAGAGCAGCAAGAGAAAAGCAATGAGCTATGTATAAGGGAACTCCCATAAGATAGTCATGACTTTTCAGCAGAAACTCTGCAGGCCAGGGGCAGTGGCACAATATATTCAAAGTGGTGAAATGAAAAAACCCACAACCAAGAATACTCTACCTAGCAAATTTATCATTCATAGATGAATGAGAGATAAACAGTTTTACAGACAAGCAACAGCAAAAAGAGTTCAGTAGCACTAAACCAACTTTATAAGAAATGTTAAAGGGACTTCTCAAGAGGAAAAAAAAGACTACAACTAGATACATGAAAATATGAAAGGAAAAATCTTACTGGTAAAGGCAAACACCCAGTAAAACGAGTAGATCAATGCCTTATAAACCTAGTAGGAAGGTAAAAAGACAAAGCAGTAAAATCATCTACATTCACAAGTAATTAAGGGATAAACAAACAAAAACTGTAAAATATATCAAAAACATTAAAGGAGGGGAGTGGGAGTACATACATAGGGTGATTGAAATGTGTTCAAACTTAAGGGCTTATCAAGTTAAAATGATTATATTAGTATGTATGTATGTATGTGTATATTACCTCACACCAGAATGGCTATTACAAAAAAGACAAATAACAAGTGTTGGCAAAGATGTAGAGAAAATGGAACTCTCATGCCCTGCTGACAAAAATATAAATTCATACAGCCATTACTGAAAACGGTATGAAGTTTCCTCAAAAGATTAAAAATCAAACTACCACACGACCCAGAAAACTCACTCCTGGTTATTTACCTGAAGAAAATGGAAACACTAACTGGAAGAGATATGTGCACCCCAGTGCTCACTGCAGCCTTATTTACAATAACCAATTTTTGGAAGCAAGCTGAGTGTTCACCAACAGATGAATGGATAACAAAGATGTGGTATAAATACACAATGGGATATTTAAGCCGTAAGAAAGAATGAAATCTTGCCATTTGCAACAAGTGCTAAATAGAGAAAGAAAGACAAATATCATGTGATCTCATTTATATGTAGAAACTGAAAAACAAAGCTAACAAAAAATTAAAACAAAAAGTACTCACAGACACACAGAATAAATTGGCCAGAGTGGAGGTGGAAGGAAGGTGGAGGAAATAGGTAAAGAGGAATAAGAGGTCCATTTATAGAGTGTACAAGCCAGGGGGATAAGAAATATGGTCAATAATACTGTATGAGAAAAAATGGTTACTAGACTTATCATGGTGGTAATTTCATAATGTATGAAAATGTCAAATAGCTATGCAGCATACCTGAAACTAACATAATATTCTATGTCAACTGTATTTCAGCTTGGGGGAAAAAAAAGGAAAGCAGCTTTAAAACTCGTCTATCCTTCTCCATCAGAGGGCAGAAAGAATGAACACCACAGTCACAGAAAACTAACCAATCTGATCACATGGACCACAGCCTTGTCTAGCTCAGTGAAACTATGAGCCATGCCATGTAGCGCCAGCCAAGATGGATGGATCATGGCAGAGAGTTCTGACAAAACGTGGTCCACTGGAGAGGGAATGGCAAACCACTTCAGTATTCTTGCCTTGAGAACCCCATGAACAGTATGAAAAAGCATAAAGGTATGACACTGAAAGATGAACTCCCCAGGTCAGTAGGTGCCCCATATGCTACTGGAGTAGAGTGGAGAAATAACTCCAGAAAGAATGAAGAGATGGAGCCAAAGCAAAAACAGCACCAATTGTGGATGTGACGGGTGATGGAAGTAAAGTCTGATGCTGTAAAGAGCAATACTGCATAAGAACCTGGAATATTAGGTCCATGAATCAAGGCAAATTGGAAGTGGTCAAACAGGAGATGGCAAGACTGAACATCAACATTTTAGGAATCGGCAAACTAAAATGGACTGGAATGGGTGAATTTAACTCAGATGACCATTATATCTACTCTGTGGGCAAGAATTCCTTAGAAGAAATGGAATGGCCATCATATTCAACAAAAGAGTCCAAAATGCAGTATTTGGATGCAATCTCAAAAATGACAAAATGATATCTGTTCGTTTCCAAGGCAAATCATTCAATATCACAGTAATCCAAGTCTATGCCCTGAGCAGTAATGCTGAAGAAGCTGAAGTTGAATGGTTCTATGAAGACCTACAAGACTTTCTAGAACTAACACCCAAAAAAGATGTCCTTTTCATTATAGGGGACTGGAATGCAAAAGTAGGAAGTCAAGAGCTACCTGGGGTAACAGGTAAATTTGGCCTTGCAGTACAAAATGAAGCAAGTCAAAGGCTAACAGAGAACATGCTGGTCATAGCAAACACCCTCTTCCAACAACACAAGAGAAGACTCTACACATGGACATCACCAGATGGTCAACACCAAAATCAGACTGATTATATTCTTTGCAGCCAAAAACGAAGAAGCTCTATTCATTCCACAAAAACAAGAACGGGAACTTACTGTGGCTCAGCTCATGAACTCCTTATTGCCAAATTCAGACCTAAATTGAAGAAAGTAGGGAAAACGACAAGACAATGCAGGTATGACCTAAATCAAATCCCTTACAATTATACAGTGGAAGTGACAAATAGATTCAAGGGATTAGATCTGATAGGCAGAGTGCCTGAAAAACTATGGAGGAGGTTTGTGACAATGAACAGGAGGTGGTGATCAAGACCATCCCTGAGAAAAAGAAATGCAAAAAGGCAAAATGGTTATCTGGTGAGGCCTTAAAAATAGCTGAGAAAAGAAGAGAAGCTAAAGGCAAAGGAGAAAGGGAAAGATACACCCATTTGAATGCAGAGTTTCAAACAACAGCAAGGAGAGAGATGAAAGCCTTCCTCAGTGATAAATGCAAAGAAATAGAAGAAAACAATAGAATGAGAAAGACTAGAGATCTCTTCAAGAAAATTAGAGATACCAAGGGAACATTTCTTGCAAAGATGGGCACAATAAAGGACAGAAATGGTATGGACCTAACAGAAGCAGAAAGTATTAAGAACAGGTAGCAAGAATACATAGAAGAAATATTCAAAAAAGATCTTCACGACCCAGATAACCACAATAAGTGTGATCACTCACCTAGAGCCAGACATCCTGGAGTGAGAAGTCAAGTGGGCCTTAGGAAGCATCACTATTAACAAAGCTAGTGGAGGTAATGGAATTCCAGTTGAGCTACTTCAAATCCTAAAAGATGATGCTGTGAAAGTGCTGCACTGAATATGCCAGCAAATCTGGAAAACTCAGCAGTGGCCACAGGACTGGAAAAGGTTAGTTTTCATTCCAATCCCTAAGAAAGGCAATGCCAAGAATGCTCAAACTACCAAGAAAGCTCAAAATGAGTACAAATGCACTCATCTCACATGCTAGGAAAGTAATGCTCAAAATTCTCCAAGCCAGGCTTCAACAGCAGGTGAACCGTGAACTTCCAGATATTCAAGCTGGATTTAGAAAAGGCAGAGGAAGCAAGGATCAAATTGGTAACATCTGTTGGATCATCGAAAAAGCAAGACAATTCTGGAAAAACATCTAGTTTTGCTTTACTGACTTTGCCAAAGCCTTTGACTGTGTGGATCACAATAAACTTTGGAAAATTCTGAAAGAGATGGGAATACCAGACCACTTGACCTGTCTTCTGAGAAATCTGTATGCAGGTCAAGAAGCAACAAATAGAACTGGACATAGAACAACAGACTGGTTCCAAATCAGGAAAGGAGTATGTCAAGGCTCTGTATTGTCACTCTGCTTATTTAACTTATATGCAGAGTACATCATGAGAAACGCTGGGCTGGATGAGGCACAAGCTGGAATCAAGATTGCCGGGAGAAATATCAATAACCTCAGCTACGCAGATGACACCATCCTTATGGCAGAAAGCAAAGAACTAAAGAGCCTCTTAATGAAAGTGAAAGAGGAGAGTAAAAAAGTTGGCTTAAAATTCAACATTCAGAAAACTAAGATCATGGCATCCAGTCCCATCACCTCATGGCAAATAGATGGGAAAACAGTGGAAACAGTGGCTGACTTTATTTTGGGGGGCTCCAAAATCACTGCAGATGGTGAATGCAACCATGAAATTAAAAGACCACTGATCCTTGAAAGAAAAGCTATGACCAACCTAGACAGCACATTAAAAAGCAGAGACATTACTTTACCAAAAAGGTCCATCTAGTCAAATCTATGGTTTTCCCAGCAGTCATGTATGGGTGTGATAGTTGGACCATAAAGAAAGTTGAGCACCGAAGAACTGATGCTTGTGAACTGTGGTGTTGGAGAAGACTCTTGAGAGTCCCTTGGGCTGCAAAGAGATCCAACCAATCAATCCTAAAGGAAATCGGCCCTGAATATTCATTGGAAGGACTGATGTTGAAGCTGAAACTCTGACACTTTGGCTACATGATGCGAACAACTGACTCTGGAAAAGGCCCTGATGCTGGGAAAGACTGAAGGCGGGAGAAGAAGGGGACAAGAGAGGATGAGATGGTTGGATGGCATCACCGACTCAATGGGCATGAGTTTGAGTAGGCTCTGGGAGTTGGTGATGGCAGGGAAGTCTGGCATGCTTCAGTCCGTGAGGTCACAAAGAGTTGGACATGACTGAGCAACTGAACTGAACTGAAAGATTCAGAAATACCACTGTAAAATTACAATCACAAGGCCAGAAAAACATCCTAAAATCCTTCCTGTGGAAGGTTACATGGAACACCCTCCCCACCTTCCAAACTCCACTCATCCCTCATCTAAATTCTCCCAGACTCTCCTCTTAGAACCATGGACAGGTCATTGTGTCCCTGTCCTTTTTTTTAAGTCTCCCACAGGCTCCCCTGAGTCTCAAAAGGCTGGCTCAAGTGTTAATGATTAGGAAATGTCAGATACAGAAGTAAGGAATAGCTGATGTGAGGCCCAAACAGATTGTGAAGGCCGAGGCTTCCTGGGAGAGGCAACACCTCAGCTTTCCAGGGAGACCCTGGAGGGAGTGTTCCTGGCAGACAGTTTGGCCTGAGCAAAGACCCAGAGGTGTGAGCTCAGGCCTGGGCAGGAAGTACAAGTGGTTGAGTGTGGACGGGCATGAGGTGTGAAGCGGGAAAGGCAAACTTAAGCCCAGTTGAGGGCAGCTTCATTCCTACCCCAAACATACAGAACATTTGCTGCTCTGGGTTCCCCACTTAAGGGTGAACCCAGACTCTGGGTTTTCCTTTTTTTACTAGCAAACTACAGAGCCAAACTTTCATGTGCATGCATACTAAGTTGCTAAGTCGTGTCCAACTCTTCACAATCCTATGGGCAGTAGCCCACCAGGCTCTGCCATCCGTGTGATTCTCCAGACAAGAACACTAGGTTGGGTTGCCATGCTCCCCTCCAGGGGATCTTTCCAACCCAGGGATCAAACCCGCGTTTGTCTCCCGCATTGGTAAGCAGGTTCTTTATCACTAGCACCACTTGGGAAGAGCCTCTTAATTGCCATCAACAAGTCCGGGATCAGCCTCATCGATCCCAGAACCATGGTGAGCAATGACAGGGAAGAACAGGCAGGGGTAGGCTTTTCTGTCTGTACTTCTAACAAAGGCCCCCAGACCCAGACTCCAAGAGACCCTATCAGTGACCATCATCCTCACTTCATCCACCCTGCTGGACACAGGTCTTGAGAGGTTGTCCACATTTGTTGTGTCTACTTCCTTACCTCTCATCTCTCCATCAAAAATTCTCTCTGAGTTACAAAGTCCTTGCTTGAGTTACAAAGTCCTAAATCCATTCAACTCTTTAGTGCTTGGTCTTTCAGCATCATCAGATGTTACCACCCACTTCCTCCCTCCAAAATGCTCTTTGCTCACATTAGTCAGGGTGGCCATCTGTGCTGAGGTAACTGATGCTCAGATGTGTGGGCCTGAGCAGTTCCTACCAAAGGGCCCAGAAGGCAGAGTCCTACCACTGACACAGGAGGGCACACCTGGGGCTGCCGGTAAAGAGGGCATGACCTCCAAGCTCCCCTTGGCCCCATGGGCCCACTTACCTGGTTTTCATCACATCTCCCTTGGTCTTCCTCGGTCTTCCTCTCAGGCACTTCCCTGGGCTGCTTCTCTACCCAGCCCAGACTCTGTGTTCCCCAAGTCTGTGTCTTCTTGTATCCCTCTTCCAATTCCACTGAATCATCTTATTTGGGACGACAGTTTCCATTTCTTGAGGCTCTTAAAATTCCAATTCCAGCCCCACACACCTGGCGGCCTCCTGGGCTTCCTTGGTAGTCCCACTAGCTGGTCCCAACCACGGCCTGCCTCCCACAGCAGCTCTGTGGCACAGCTGGACTCTACCCTCTGGCTCCTTTCCCCATCTGAGGGCCCGAGGTTTTCATGCGGGTGGTGACTCTGGGCTGGAGCTGAGGACAGTGAGGCCAGACAGTCCAGCTGTGCAGCTTCAGACTCCCACTGCTCCTATAGGACATCCTGACCACTCAGCCCTTCACCAAGATCTCCAACTAGAACAGAGGCAACACCCTGCACATCATCATATACATGGGAATATGAGGTCCAGAGAAGGAGGGGGAGTAGGTGATGGTCACACAGTGGGATGCAACTCACTGGCTTCTAACACTGGGTTCTTAATTCTAGTTTCCCTTGATGGCCAAAGGTCACTGGGTGGACATGGGATTAAACGCATCACCCCACTGGGGAATCGGCCAGCGACAAGCTATGAGGAAGCACCCCACGCACACTGTACGACAGGACGGTGAGTGGGCTGAGAGCTTTGCCCCCGCTCATGCCCATGCCACCTCTCCTTCTCTGACTCTTGACGGCATCACTCTGGAACTCCTCCCTTGACCCTGTCAGCCTGAGTGACAGCAGCGGGCCCCAAAGATTGTATCAATTACCTCTTCAGTTCCTGTGAGGCTGCCTTTATTTACATGCTGATGTTCACCACAGCCACTCCTTTAGTGGGGAATATAATGAAGGGTTAGGATGAGACAGATCCTCTGACACCCGGAGAGAAACCAGCTCCAGCTCCAGGATAACAAGTATTTTCCATTTGCTCATCCCCTTGAAATGCATTCTTTATAGAAAGGCTAGACCAGAATGGTTTTTGTGAGAGTCTCCCTAGCTCTCCTGAACTCCTCTGTTGACCTTTCTCTACCATCAGGTCACCCGAGGTACAGAGAGGAAGGAGAAAGTGACTGTGGCTAAATTTCCTCCAAGAACATCCTGTACGGGAATGATGCCACACTAGCAGAGGAGGAATGTACTATGTAAAAGGATCCCTCAGAGGAGAATTCAACAACAGGGGTCTCAGGGTTGATTTTCAGGGTTGGGGTGTCTTTGATGGGTTCTGTGGGTCTAGACTCTTTGTGGTAGGGGGTCATTATGTTTCAGTTGTGGGGGAGGTGTCTGTCTGATGATCACTTAGGTACAAACTTGGTTTGATGGTCTTCTTGGGGGATGCTGATGCTACGACCTCCCCCTTGTGGGCCTCTGGTGATTAGACCTGCCCTTTGGAGAACACTGGTGGTTTGGCCTTCCCCTTGAGGGGCACTGGTGGTTTGACCTCTCTCTTGGGGGATGCTAGTGGTCTGGCTTCCATCTTGGGGGGTGCTGGTGGTTTAACCACCCCCTTGGGGTGCACTGGTGGTTTGACCTCCCCCTTGAGTGGCGCTGGTGGTTTGATGTCCCCCTTGGTGGACACTGGTGGCTTGATTTTCTCCTTGGGAGACACGGGTGGTTTGACATTCCCCTTGGGGGACATTGGTGATCTGATGTTCTTGGCAACCCCTGGTAGCATGTTTCCCTTAGGAGGATCCTGATGGTGTGACAGCTTCCTCCTCGGGGGCTGCTGTGATACAGAAGGAGCTTGGGTATTTGAGGGTTCTTTTGATCTAGACTGGCTGGAAGATGGCCAGAGTCCAAGGGTTTCCAATGACCCTTTTTCTATGTTAGAGGCTGTTTCTTGAATGTCTGTAGAAGACAGAAAAGACATAAGCACAGATTCCTCAATGTCACAATACCCCAATCTATGTCTGTTATGTGGTGAACTCATAGTTACCTATTAAACATTACAATCATTCCCATCTCCTCAGGCTCATTCTTCTGAGCTTCCTCCCCTAAGATTTTGGGCAAGCTTATATCAAGCTTCAATTCTGCCTGGCACAAAAAAGTCCATTATTTGAGGGTAAGGCTAACCAAGGAAGCTCTAAGAAAGAAAGGACTAATATTTGCTTAAAGATTATATATATATTTGTGTGTGTGTGTACGTTTTATTATAATTGCTTCTAAATTAACTTATATAGAAAAAATGAACACATTTTGCCACTAGACTGTTAGATTCTTGAGGGATAGGACTTTGATTTCCTTGCCACTATACTTCCCTTACCAGAAAAATGTCTGTCACATACTAGGTGCTTGTTAAGTTTTTTTTTTTTTTAACTAATTTACTGATAAAAAAAAAAAAACTGTAATAGAGAGCTAGAGAATTCAGACCTACTTCATACTCAAGACAATTCTTTAAATGGATAAAACACAAAGAAAAAACTTATTTAAATTAAGAGTTCATAACAATAGTTTAAAATCATGAAAAACATGATAACCTAAAGAGGTAAGCCCACAATACTGTCTATAGGATACTCACTTTAGATATAAAAATACATATAGATTAAAAGTAAAAAGATAGAAAAAGATATACCATATTAACTCTACTGAAAAGAAAGATGAAGTTGCTGTTAATATTACACCAAGTAATTCAGAGCAAACACCAGGAATAATGGAAGTAATTTCATAATCAAATAAAGAGATCATCTTATCAAGAAGATATACAATTCCAAATATTTGTGCAACTATGAGTTTCAAAACACTTAAAGCAGACACAAATAGGACAGCAAAGAGAAATAAACAAAACTACAATTACACTTAAAGATTTAAATACTTCATTCTCAATAACTGAGCCAAAATCAATAAGATATAGAAGACTTGAAAAACACCATTAACCAACTTTTTCTAATTGACATTTATAGAACAGTCTACCCAATTATAACAGAATACATATTCTTTTCATATGCACATGGAAAACTTACCAAGATAGAACATACTCGGGGCCTCAAATTGTGATAATAAATTTAAAATGATTAAGTCATACAAAGTATGTTCTCTGACCATATGGAATTAAAGTAGAAGCTAATAAAGACACCTGGAAAAATCCTCAATATTTGGAAACTAACATACTTCTAAATAATCCACAGGACAAAGAAGGACAAACATTATCTGATTTTAAGACTTGCTATACAGCTACAGTAATCTAGGTAATATGATATTGGCATAAATATAAACAGATGAATAAAACAGAAATCGAGAGTCCAGAAGCAGACCCACAAATAAAGAAATCACTTTTCATAAATGTACAAAGGTAATTCAGTGGAGAAATGATAGCTGTTGACTGAAGTACAGTTGATTTACAATGTTGTATTAGTTTCAGGTGTATAGTGTAGTGATTCAGTATTTTTGCAGATTATATTTCACTAAGTGTTATTATAAGATTTGGGGTATAATTCATCTGTGCTAAACAGTAAATCCTTGTTGCTGGCAGACAGGTAATGTTTGTCCTTCTTTGTCCAGTGGGTTATTTAGAAGTATGTTAGTTTCTAAATATTGAGGATTTTCCATTTATCTTTATTAGTTTCTACTTCAATTCCATATGGTCAGAGAACATACTTTGTAGGACTTGTTTGTACCTGTTAATCCCACACCTGTAACTTGCCCCTCCCCTCCTCCCTCTCCCCTTCGGTAATCATAAGCTTGTTTTCTATGTCTGTGAGTCTGTTTCTGTTTTGTATACAGATTCATTTGTACTATTTTTTTTTTTAGATTCCACGTATAAGTTATACAATATTTATCTTCTCTGACATTTCACTAAGCATAATATCCTCTAGGTGTATCCACATTGCCAGAAATGGCAATAATTCATTCTCATTTATGGCTGAGTAATATACACATACACATACATACATCCCACATCTTCTTAATCATTTGTTGATGGGCACTGGGTTGCTTCCATGCTTCGGCTATTATAAATAGTGCTATTATGAACACTGGGTATCTCTTTTAACTAATGTTTTCATTTTTTCCAGATATACACCCAGGAGTGGACCTGCTGATCATATGGTATCTCTATCCTAAGTTTTTTTAAGGAACCTCCATACTGTATTCCATAATGGCTGCATCAATTTACTTTCCTACTAACTATGTACCTGGGTTCCCTTTTCTCTACATCCTCTCCAACATTTGTTATTTGTAGACTTTTTGATGACAGTCACTCTGACCAGTGTGAGATGATCTCTCATTGTGGTTTTAATTGGCATCTTTCTTAACAAGTAGTGATGTTGAGCATCTTTTCATGTGCCTGTTGGCCTTCTGTATGTCCTTTTTGGAAAAACGTCTACTTATATCTTCTGCCCATTTCTTGACTGGATTTTTTTATACTGAGTTCTATGAGCTGTCTGTATACTTTGGATATTAATCCCTTGTCAGTCACATCATCTGCATGTATTTTCTCCCATTCCTTAGGCTGTCTTTTTGTTGCTGCTGTTTTCCTTTGCTGTGCAAGAGCTTTTAAGTTTGACTGGGTCCCATTCCTTTGTTTTTATTTCTTTTGTCTGGGGAGACTGATCAAAGAAAATATCGCTATGATTTATGTCAGGTTCTCTTCTAGGAGCTTTATGGTGTCACGTCCTACATTTAGGTCTTTAAAATATGTTGAGTTTATTTTTGTACATGGTGTGAGGGAATATTCTAATTTCACTGTTTACATGTGACTGCCCAGTTTTCCCAGCACCACGTATTGAATGGACTATCTTCTCACCATTATGTACATTCTTGCCTCCTCTGTTGTAGATTAGCTGACCATAAATGCATGAGCTCTTCTTGAAGAGACTATTAAAGCATGAACTACAGCCAAAAAGAAATAAACAGGAAAACTACAGCAAATGATTGTCTTAGTGAATTTATTTAACTAAAAGATGTCTTAAGACTAAAACAAATACAGGTATAATGTAAATATTACAAATCTTGCCAGTACAAAACTAGGAGGGGAAGAGGAGGAAGAGATTTAAGTTGGCTAATTATTTACCACTCAGTTTATTTTGAGGAAGTGATAGTGGTGATAGTTCAAAAGGTATCAACTAGTGCTAATAAATCAAGTAAGAGAGGTACATTATCCAAGTGAGGATTTCTACAGAATAATACTGGTTAGTTGTGCATCTCTCCACACATTCTCTTAATGACTGTAGAGAGCAACAAGGAGAGAAAAAGCACTCAGAAACACCCCATGAAACAAAAGAACAAGGAAGAATACAAACCTCAAGTTAAGCAAAGGTGTGGAAGTAAAGCCCAGAAAGCAACAGAGTTGGTGCTGGAGCTTCTAGTGTTGAGAAGAGAACAAGGAGAGTTGTGAAGAAAAGTGAAAAATTCAGAGAGGCTTTTGTGTGGGTGGCATCTGGAAAATTTCAATGAAGATTTACCCTAAGAAGGAGAACATGTTGAACAGAAACTACTGAGAGCAGGGGCCCAGTTTCAATCCCTGGTCAAGGAGCTAAGATTCCACAACCCATGCAGAACAGCTGGAAATTTTTAAACATTAAAAATAATTAATTCTTTTAAAAAAAAAAAAAAGAAGGGCTTCCTAGGTGGCTCAACGGTAAAGAATCCACCTACCAATGCAGGAGACATGGGTTCAATCCCGAGGTTGGGAAGATACCCTGGAGAAGGAATCAGCAACTCACTCCAGTATTCTTGCCTGGGAAATCCCAAGGACAGAGGAGCCTGGTGGGCTACAGTCCATGGGGTCGCAGAAGAGTTGGACACAACTTATCGAATAAACAACAATAACAACAAAAGGAATGAAAACGAGTTTTCCAGGTTGAGGGTATTAAAGGAAGTCTTAGAAGACTGCTTGTGATGGCAAGAGAGGGAAATATATTAGAAGGTGGTGGCACTCTATGTAGGCAGCAGTCAGTTTTAAAGAAAAGTAAGGAGGCAACTGACATTAGGGAGGCTACTGAAACAGACAGAATAGAAAGATCATGGGAATACTGATTCCCAAAAGGTCACTACACATTAAAGAAACTGTCTTTAATTTGAGCAATAAGAAAAGGCACTTTCAAACTAAGAAAAGTGGAAAATATCCAAGATTCTCCTCTTCTATCACATAGAATTGCCCTGCTAATTGGTCCATGAAGTTCAATACATTCTATTATAAATAAGAAAAATTACACTGAATTATTTTTACAAGGATACTTGAGGACCAATAGAAAATAACAGTCATAATAAATTCTGGGCAAGAAAATGCATATTAAAATTTGTGACATGAAGCAAAGTAAAATTCCAACATGAAGTAAATAAAAATTTCACACAAGCAAGTACATACTTGAAAGAGTACCATGAAGCAAAAACTCAGAGAGGATGTGGGAAAGTAATAGAAAAATGTGAAACAGAAACTGAAGGGATTGATGAAAAATGAAGAAAAAGATTACTAGCAAGAAACACAAAGGATAAAAATTTAGTAAGTGCATAGAAAATAGCAATGTCCAAATTCAAGAAAATAAAACAAATGAAGAAAGTAATAAAAACAGATTAGAGAGAACTTATAATGAACAATCTAAAAAGGAAATTTTTTAAAAATCCACTTATAATGGAATCAAAAAGAAGTGAAAGTACTGAACACTGAAAAGACCAAAAAATGCTGCTGAAAGTAATTAAAGAAGATATTTAAAATAAAGAAATGTACCTCATGTTCATGAATCAGAAGATTTAATACTGTTGAGAGGACAATGCTACCCAAAGTACTTTACAGATTCAATGCAACCTCTATCAAGTTTCTCATGCTATTTTTTAATATTAAAATTCATACAATTGCCACAGAAGCTGGGAAGGCAAACAATCTTAAAAAAGAAGAACAAATGTGGAGGACTTACATACTTCGAGATTTTAAAACTTACCACAAAACAACAGTAATCAGAACACTGTGATACTGACATAATACAGACATATACACCAATGGAATAGGAGAGAACATCCAGAAACATGGTCAATTTATTTTAGACAAGAGTACTAAGACCATTCTATGAAAACTGGATACCCACATGCAAAAGAAGAGTTGGACCTTTACTTTATACCACATATGAAAATGAACTCAAAATGGATCAAAGACCTCAAGGTATGTGCTAAAATCGTAAAACTCCTAGAAGAAACCATAGGGGAAAATCTTCACAATGAAACACTCAAAAAAATATACTCAAAAGAATTAAAAGCAAGGACGTGAATAGATATATGTGTATAGCAGCATTACCGTAGTGTACCATAGTGAACACTCTTTGGCACTGCCCTTCTTTGGGATTGGAATGAAAACTGACCTTTTCCAGTCCTACAGCGAGAGTGCCTGAAGAACTATGGGCAGAGGTTCATGACATTGTACAGGAGGCAGGGATCAAGACCATCCCCAAGAAAAAGAAATGCAAAAAAGCAAAATGGCTGTCTGAGGAGGGCTTTCAAAGAGCTGTGAAAAGAAGAAAAGTGAAAAACAAAGGAGAAAAAGAAAGATATACCCATATGAATGCAGAGTTCTAAAGAACAGCAAGGAGAGATAAGAAAGCCTTCCTCAGTGATCCATCCAAAAAAATAGAGGAAAACAATAGAATGGGAAAGACTAGAGATCTCTTCAAGAAAATTAGAGGTTCCAAGGGAATATTTCTTGCAAAGATGGGCACAATAAAGGACAGAAATGGTATGGACCTAACAGAAGCAGAAGATATTAAGAAGAGGTGGCAAGAATACACAGAACAACTATACAAAAAAGATCCTCATTCCAGATAATCATGATGGTGTGATCACTCAGCTAGAGCCAGACATCCTGGAATGTGAATTCAAGTGGGCTTAGGAAGCATCACTGCAAACAAAGCTAGTGGAGGTGAAGGAATTCCAGTTGAGCTATTTCAAATCCTAAAACATGATTCTGTGAAAGTGCTGCACTCAATATGCCAGCAAATTTGGAAAACTCAGCAGTGGCCACAGGACTGGAAAAGGTCAGTTTTCATTCCAATCCCAAAGAAAGGCAATGCCAAAGAAAGTTCAAACTACTGCGCAATTGCACTCATCTCACACACTAGTAAAGTAATGCTCAAAATTCTCCAAGTCAGGTTTCAATAGTATGTGAACCGAGAACTTCCAGATGTTCAAGCTGGATTTAGAAGAGGCAGAGGAACCAGAGATAAATTGCCAATATCCGCTGGATCATTGAAAAAGCAAGAGAGTTCCAGAAAAATATCTATTTCTGCTTTATTGACTATGCCAAAGCCTTCAGCTGTGTGGATCACCAGAAACTGTGGACAATTCTGAAAGAGATGGGAATACCAGATCACCTGACCTGCCTCCTGAGATATCTGTATGCAGGTCAAGAAGCAACAGTTAGAACAGGACATGGGAAAACAGGCTGGTTTCAAATCAGGAAAGGAATACATCAAGGCTGTATATTGACACCCTGCTTATTTAACTTATATGCAGAGTACATCATGAGAAACACTGAGCTGGATGAAGCACAAGCTGGAATCAAGATTGCTCGGAGAAGTATCAATAACCTCAGATATGCAGATGACACCACCCTTATGGCAGAAAGTGAAGAACTAAAGAGCCTCTTGATAAACGTGAAAGAGGAGAGTGAAAAAGTTGGCTTAAAACTCAACATTCTGAAAACTAAGATCATGGTATCCAGTCCCATCACCTCATGTCAAATACATGGGGAAATAGTGCAAACGATGACAGTCTATTTTTTGGGGATCCAAAATCACTGCAGATGGTGACTGTAGCCATGAAATGAAAAGATGCTTGCTCCTTGGAAGGAAAGTTATGACCAACCTAGACAGCATATTAAAAAGCAGAGACATCACTTTGCCAACAAAGGTCCATCTAGTCAAAGCTATGGTTTTTCCAGTAGTCATGTATGGATATGAGAGTTGGACTATAAAGAAAGCTGACCACCAAAGAATTGATGCTTTTGAACTGTGGTGTTGGAGAAGACTCTTGAGATTCCCTTGGACTGCAAGGAGATCCAACCAGTCCATCCTAAAGGAGATCAGTCCTGAATATTCATTGGAAGGACTGATGATGAAGCTGAAACTCAAATACTTTAGCCACCTGATGCGAAGAGCTGACTCATTGGAAAAGACCTTGACATTGGGAAAGATTGAAGGTGGGAGAAGGGGACGACAGAGGATGAGATGGTTGGATGGCATCACCGACTCTATGGACATGAGTTTCAGTAAACTCGGGGAGTTGGTGATGGACAGGGAGTCCTGGCATGCTGCAGTCCATGGGGTCGTAAAAAGTCAGACACAGCTGAGTGACTGAACTGAACTGAGTCCTGCAGCCACTGCTGAGTTTTCCCAATTTGCTGACATATTAACAGTTGCACTTTAATAACATCATCTTTGAGGATTTTAAATAGATCAACTAGAATTCTGGCACCTCCACTAGCTTTGTTTGCAGTAATGCTTCCGAAGGCCCACTTGATTTCACACTGTAGGATGTGTGGCTCTAGGTGAGTGATCACACGATCATGCATATCCGGAGTCATTAAGACTTTTCCTGTAGAGTTCTGTGTACTCCTGCCACTCCTTAATCTCTTCTTCTGTTGGGTCCTTACCATTTCATGTCCTTTATCATACCCATCTTTGCATGAAATGTTGCCTTGATAGATCCATTTTCTTGAAGATTCTCTAGTCTTTCCCATTCTATTGTTTTCCTCTATTTCTTTGCACTCTTCATTTAAGAAGGCCTTTTTATCTCTCCTTGCTATTCTCTGGAACTCTGCATTCAATTTAATATATCTTTCCCTTTCTCCCCTGCCTTTTGCTTCTCTTTTTTCCTCAGCTATTTGTAAAGCCTTCTCAGACAACCACTTTGCCTTCTTGCATTTCTTATTCTTTGGGATGATTTTGGTCACTGACTACTATACAATGTTACGAACATCCATCCATAGTTCTTCAGGCACTCCATCTACCAGATCGAATCCCTTGAATCTATTAATCATCTCCACTGTATAAGGGACTTAATTTAGGTTATACTTGAATGGCCTAGTGATTTTCCCTACCTTCTTCAATTTAAGCCTGAATTTTGCCACAAGGAGCTCATGATGTGAGCCACAGTCAGCTCCATGTCTTGTTTTTGCTGACTGTATAGAGCTTCTCCATCTTTGGCTACAAAGAACATAATCAATCTGATTTCAGTATTGAACAGCCAGTGATATCCATGTATAGAGTCATCTCATGTGTTGTTGGAAAAGGATGTTTACTATGACCAGTGTGGTCTCTTGACAAAGCTGTTTGCCTTTGCCCTGTTTCATTTTGTACTCCAAGGCGAAACTTGCCTGTTACTCCAGGTATCTCTAGACTTCATACTTTCGCATCCCAATCCCCTATGATGAAAAGGACATCTTTTTTTGGTGTTTATTTTAGAAGGTATTATAGGTCTTCATAGAACTGGTCAACTTCAGCTTCTTTAGCCTCAGCGGTTGGGGCATAGACTTGAATTTCTGTGATGTGAATGGCTGGCCTTGGAAATGAACTGAGATCATTCTGTTGCTTTTGAGACTGCAGCCAAGTACCGCATTTCAAAATCTTTTGTTGACTGTTAGGGATATTCCATTCCTTCTAAAGGACTCTTGCCCACAGCAGTAGATATAATAGTCATCTGAATTAAATCTGCTCATTCTTGTCCATTTTAGTTCACTGATTCCTAAGATGTCATTGTTCAGAGTCAGCATCTCTTGCTTGCCCACATCCAATTTACTGTGATTCATGGACTGAACATTCCAAGTCCTATGCAATGTTGTTCTTTATAGCGTTAGACTTTACTTTTACTACATCCACAACTAAGTGTCCTTTCTGCTTTGGCCCAGTTGCTTTATTCTTTCTGGAGCTATTAGTAATTGCCCTCCACTCTTCTCCAGTAGCATTCTGGACACCTTCCGATCTAGGGGGCTGATCTTCTGGTGTCACATTGTTCTGCCTTTTGATAAAGTTTATAGGGTTGTCACAGCAAGAATACTAGAGTGGGTTGCCATTTCCTCCTCCAGCGAACCATGTTTTGTCGGAATTCTTCACTTTTCCTGCCTTGGGAGGCCCTGCCTGTCAGGGCTCTTAGCTTCACTGAGTTACACAAGCCATGCCATGATAAGACTGTGATCCATGAAGGGGAGGGGCCTGTAATCCTCTCCAGAGAACAGGGAGATCAGTGATTGCCATCATTACTCTTTCCCTCTGCCCTGCCCCACATCACAGGTTTCTACAAGAAAAGAGCTTGTACATACATAAAGTGCCCAGCCTTTCGTGGCTGCCACACAGAGGATACATCCCACAACAGCCTTGCTCCGGTGGCCAGTGGGGCTGTGTTCATAGGTTCACTGGGATGGTAGCTAAGAAACAAATAGCTCACAACTGTCAGTCCCCCTTTGCTCAGTGCAAAGGGAAGAGACAGAAACATGCATCTCCCAGTCTTCCCCTGAAAGTGGTATATTCGCATACTTTAAAAGTTTTTACCTGAGGGTCTGGCTTCCAATCAGCCTGTATCAAAGTGCTGACTAAGATCCTCCCCTTTGGAACACTGAGAGTACTTGGAACTCTCTCATCTTCTGGGGCCACTATGAACCAAGCAGACATCTTTGCCAACTAAAACGTGTAAGCTAGGGCAGGGATGATGGATAAGGTTCAGTTTCTACACCATACCACTCCTTCAAGGCTGGGAGAGGTAGCTGTTTTATCTAATGCATAGAAACCAACAAAGAGCCAAGGAAAAAGAATAAATAGAGGAATATCTTCCAAATGAAAGAACATGGCCTTAACGAAAAGGAGATAAGTGATTTATCTGATAAAGAGTTCAAAATAATGGTCCTAAAGATGATCACCAGGAGAACAAGGCATAAATAAAATGAGAATTTTAACAAAGAAATACAAAGTATAAGAAAGCACCAAACAAATCACAGAGTAGAGAAATACAGTAACTAAACTGAAAAATTCAACAGAGAGGTTCAACAACAGACTTGACGAGCCAGAAGCAACAATCAATGAACTTGAAGATGGAACAGTGGAATTTACCCAACCAGACAAACAAAAAGAATCAAAAATAGTGAAAATAGTTTAATGGATTTATTGGCCTATATCAAGAGGAACAATATGCACATTGTAGAAATTCCAGAAGTAAAAGAGAGAGTGAAAGAAAGAAAACTTCTTTGAAAAAATGATAGCTGAAAACATTCCTAACCTGGAGAAGGAAACAGACATTTAGATCTAGGAAGTCCAGAGAGGTCCAAATAAGATGAATGTAAAGAGACACCAAGCAAGATGTACTATAATTAATTATCAAGCATTAAAGACAAGAAGAGAATCTTAAAATCAGCGAGAGAAAACAACTTGTTATGTAAAAGGGAATCCCCAAAAGGCAATCAGCAGATTTCTCACCAGGAACTTTGTAGGCTAAAAGGGAGTGGCACAATATATTCAAAGTGCTGGGGGAAAAAGCTATTGACAAACACTCTATCCATCAGAGGAATCCTTGTTATTGAAAGAGAGTTAAAGGGTTTTTCAGACAAGCAAGAGCTGAAAGATGAAAGAATTCAGCACCACCTGACTGGCCTTACAGGAGCTGTTAAAGGGATTTCCTTAGGCTGAAGCAAAGGGGCACGAACTAGTAACAGGAAAATATATAAAATATTTAATGTAAAATATTTACATTATTTTAAATATTGAAAATATGTAAAATATAAAATGTAAATCTCACTAGTAAAGGTAAGTACATGGTTAAATCTGAAAATAATCTAATGTTGTAATGGTGATATGTTAATCACTTATATCTCTAGTATGAAGGATAAAAGACAAAAGTAGTAAAAAAATAACTACAATACTTGTTAATGGATACCCAATAGGTAAATTGTGACATCAGAAACATAGATCATTGGGGGTAAAGTAAAAACATAGAGCTTTAGCTTTAAAGTGTTCAATTTTAAATTATTATCAACTTAAAATAGACTGCTGAAAATATGTTTTATTTAACCTCATGGTAATCACAAGGCAAAAACCTGTACTAGACACAAAAGACAAAGAGACAGGGATCTAAACATGCCACTACAAAAAATCATCAAACCACAAAGACAGAAGAAAGGAACAGAAAAAAGAATTACAAAACAGGCAGAAAACAACTAGTATAAAGCACATACCTATCAAAAATTGCTTTAAATGTAACTGAACTAAATTTTCTAAAAAGACACAGAGTGGCTGAATGAATAAAAAAACAAGACTTAACTATATGCTGCCTATAAGAGATATTCACTTCAACTTTAAGGACAGTCACAGCCTGAAAGTGAAGAGATGGAAAAAGATATTCTATGCAAATGGAAACCAAAAGAAAGCTAAAAGAAAAAGTTCCATTGATGGTTGCACAACACAACAATGTGAACGTACTTAATGCCACTGAGTCATATACTTAAAAACGGTAATCAATTTTGTTATGTAAATATGTTTTATCACAAGTTTCTTAAAAACCAACAAAAATATTGTTATTAAAATTTTATTTGACTAATGTTGTCTAGTCTACTCAATGTGCACTCTCTGTTCCTCTCCTTTTCCAAACCATACCCATCTTCAAATTCCGGTTCTAATTCTTCCTAGGCTTCTTCCAATCCCAAAACATGTCACTTTTTCTCTGGATTCCAAGAACTATTACTGTTGGGATGAGTTCATTTGACAATTAATGATTCCTGTCTGGTGATAGATCTTCCACTTTATCTTAAATAATTATTCAATTATTTATATATACATAAATAACTAGATTTATCTTGACTTGATAATAACATGATAATCTTGATGCAATAATCTTGATTAGATTATGTATATGTATACTAGATTAAATCTTATCTGAGGGAGTGACATTATCCTACTCTTAGAGTCAGTCAAGAAGACAAGGTTCTTGAGCTTATGCCTGTGTTTGAATAGTAATGTATTTTAAAATACTCCATTTTTTTCTCATTGCAGCACTTCTTTCACTTGGTATATCCCAGGTATTTCTGTTTTCAGATTCTTCAGGTTGATAAAGCTTTAGACACTTGCTGAGGCTCTGATGACTCAAGACCTAGAGTCATTGTGTTGGTGTGGGGTTATACCCATCACCCCACTGGGGAATCAGTGAACAAGGTATTATAAAGCACCCAACTTCATGCCAGAGGACAGAATGCATGTGTGGGATAAGATCTTTGCCCCTGACTCACGCTTATGCCACCTCTCATTCTCAGGATGGTAACACTTTGGCACTTATTCTCTAGTCTTTGTCAGCCTGAATGATCACAGAGGGGTCCAAAGAATACACCATTTACCTTCTGAGTTCCTGAGAGTTGCCTTTATTTACATGCTGATACTCACTACAGATGAGATAAAACCTAATACCCAGAGAACAACCAGCTCCAGCTCCAAGATTACAACTATTTTCCCCTTGTTTGTCCCCTTGATATGCACTCTTTAGAGAAAGGCGAGACCAGAACGGTTTTCCTGAGAGCCTCAACGGCTCTTCTGCACTCATTGCCTGACCCCTCTCCACTGTCACCATCCTAAGGTACAGAAAAGAGGAGGAAGAAGGGAGCAAGTTGTGGTTAATTCTTTGCAGACAGGCTTAGGTGGAGGAGGATGGGCTGGATGTGGTGAAAACAGGAAGGGATTCCTCAGAAGATTTAGTATTGGGGGGCCTTTGTTTCTGAGGATGAGAGACGTCTATGGAGGAAAATATTCCAGTCGCCTTCATGGCTGATGAAGATTGGTAGGTGGCCTCTCTGGCAGAATCCGAGATGGGTGCTTGGATGGATTCAGAGGCCTTCAAGGTGGGGACCAGTTGTCTAATGTCATCCTCGCCACGCACTGGTGTCTTGATGGTTTTGCTGACTTGCTTTGATTTGCTGGCTTTCTTCATGGGGACTACTGAAACATAGCTAGAGTATGGGTATTTCCTTACATTCTTGGTTAAAGCTGGGGAGAGGTCTGCGTAAGTCCAAGGAATTTCTGTAACTCGGGGGACAGGATCTATGGATATACATGAAGGTTCTTGACTCTGACTTTCTCCTGTTCGGAGGCTTGTACTCACAGATTCTATGGGATAGAAAAGACAAAAACACAGATTCCGCAAATGTCACTTCTCCAATATTTGCCAGTCACATGGTAAAATTCTAGTCATCTTTAAAATGTCAGCTCCTCAGTTATCATCTCAGATTTTTTTCAACTATTTCTCTCCCTACCCACTTTCCTATGGTCTTCAATTCATCAAGGTGCTGGAGTTTGAGACATTGCTTAATTCACTTTTTAGTTCTAGTAGGTTTTTCAGTTGACTCCTTAAAATTTTTCATATAATAATAAATGCAAATTAAGGAGTTTTGTTTCTTCCTTTATGCCTATTATTATTTTACTGAACTGGCTAGGATATCCAGTACAAGGCCAAATAGAAGAAAGCGGTAAGAGCTGGTATTGTTGCTTTATTATTTCTTAAAATTGAAGTATAGTTGAGTCACAATGTTGTGTTAGTTTCTGGTATACAGCAAAGTGATTCAGTTATGCATATATACATATATATTTATTCTTTTCAAATTATTTTCCATGACAGTTTAGCAAAGGAAATAACAGTTCCCAACGCTATACAGTAGGATCTTGTTGTAGTAATTTGTATCTGCTAATCTGCTAAATTTCTAATTTATCCTTCCCCGACCCCTTCCTTTCCTTTCGGTAACCATCATTTTGTTTTCTATGTCTCTGAGTCTGTTTCTGTTTCATATATAAGTTAATTTGTTTCACATTTTAGATTCCATATATAAGTGGTATCTTATGGTGTTTGTCTTTTTCTTTCTGACTTAGTATGATCATCTCTAGGTCCATCCATTTTGTTACAAATATCATTATTTCATTCTTTTTCATTGCTGAGTAGTATTCCATTATAAATCACATTTTTATCCATTCACCTATCAATGTACATTTAAGTTGCTTCTGTGTCTTGGCTGTTGTAAATAGTGCTGCCATAAACACTGGGGTGCATGTATCTTTTCAGTTCAGAATGCTGTCCATATTCCCAGGGGTGGGATTACTAAATCACATGACAACTCTTATATTTTTCTGAGGAACCTCCATACTGTTTCCCATGCTGGGTACATCAATTTACTTCCCTACCACCCATGTAGGAGGGTTTCCTTTTCTTGACACCCTCTCCAGCATCTGTTATTTGTACTTTTTAATGATGGACATTCTGACGGGTTTGAGGTGATACCTCATTGTAGCTTTGATTTCCCTTTCTCTAATAATTAAGTGGTATTGAGTATCTTTTCATGTGTCTATTGGCCATCTGTATGTGTTCTTTGGAAAAATGTCTATTTAGGTCTTCTGTCCCTTTTTCACTTGAGTTGTTTTTTTGTTACTGAGTTGTATGCTATTTGTATATTTTGAAAATTAAGCCCTTTTTGGTTGCATATTTTGCAGTCTGTAGGTTGTCTTTTCACTTGTTTATGGTTTCCTTTGCTATAGAAAAGCTTATGAGTTTGATTAGGTCCCATTTGTTTATTTTTACTTTTATCTTTCCCTTGAAAGACTAACATAAGAAAATATTGGTATGATTTATGTCAGAGAATGTTTTGCCTATATTCTAAGACTTTTATGGTGTTATGTCTTTAAATCTTTAAGCCATTTTGGGTTTACTTTTGTGTATGGTGAAAGCGTGTGTTATAACCTTATTGATTTACATGTGGCTGTCCAGCTTTTCCAACACCAGTTGCTGAAGAGACTGTCTTTTCTCCATTGTATACTGTTGCCTCCTTTGTCAAAGATTAACTGCCTATAGGTGTATGGGTTTATTTCTGAGCTCTCTATTCTGTGCCATTGATCCATATGTTTGTTTTTATGCCATTATCATGATGTTCTGATTACTACAGACTTGTAGTGTTGTACAACATCTGGGAGGGTTATGTCCCTGACTTTTGTTCTTTTTCCTCAATATCGCTTTGGTGATTTTGAGTCTTTTATGGATCCATAAAAATTTTAGAATTATTTTAGTTCTGTGAAAAATTTCATGGGTAATTTGATAAGAATCACATTAAATCTGTAAACTGCTTTGGGGAGTATTGCCATTTTAACAATATTAGTTTTTCCAATCCAGCATAGGATATCTTCCCATTTTTTGAATCACTTTCAATTTCCTTTATCAATGTCTTATAGTTGTCAGCATATAAGCCTTTCACCTCCTCAGTCAGGTTTATTCCTAAGTATTTTTTATACAATTTTAAAAGAAATTTTTTTTTTACTTTCCTTTTCTCATATTTCATTGTTAAGTTTAAATAAATACAACAGATTACTGTATGTTAATCCTATATTCTGCCACCTTGTTGGATTCATTTATCAGTTCTAATAGTTTTTGTATGGAGTCTTTAGGGTTTTCTATATATAGTATCATATCATAGTAAAATGACCATTTTACCTCTTCCAATTTAGAAACCTATTTTTTTCTTTCTTATCTAATTGCTGTGGCTAGGACTTTCAATAGTATGTTGAATAGAAGTGGTGAGAGTGGGCATCCTTGTCTTGTTCTAGATTTTAGAGGGAAGGCTTTAAGCTTTTCACCACTGAGTATTGTGTTGGCTGCAGGTTTGTCATAAATGGTTTTTATTACCTTGAGAAATATTTCCTCTATACCTACTTTGGTAAGAGTTTTTATCATGAATGGATGTTGAATTTTGTCAAATGTGTTTCTCCATCATTTATCGTATTGGCAATCTTTCTCTCATCTTACTACAAGTTTATAAATTTTATTAATCTTCTCAAAACCAACTTTTTATTTTCTCTGTTTGTGTCTTTTCTATGTCTTTGATTCCTGCTGTCTTTATTATCTCCTTCTTTTACTTAGAAAATATTTACTTTATTTTTTTCTAGATTTTTAAGGTAGAAACAATGAATACTAAACCAATATTTCTTCTAAGATTTAAACTTAGAAATCTCCCTGTAAGTCCTGCTTCAGCTATACTACAAAAATTTTGCTACTGTACATGCATTATCCTGTAAAATATTTTCCAACCTCCTTTTTTTAAATTTATTTATTTTAATTGGAAGCTACTTACTTTACAATATTGTAGTAGACACACTGACATGAATCAGCCATGGGTGTATGTGTGTTCCCCATCCTGAACCCCCCTCCCACCTCCTTCCCCATCCCATCCCTCTGAGTCATCCCAGTACACCAGCCCTGAGCACCCTGTCTCATGTAACGAACATGGACTGGTGGTCTGTTTCACATATGATAATATACATGTTTCAATGCTATTCTCTCAAATTATCCCACCCTCGCCTCTTCCCACAGAGTTCAAAAGACTGTTCTATACATCTGTGTCTCTTTTGCTGTCTCGCATATAGGGTTATCATTACCATCTTTCTAAATTCCATATATATGCATTAGTATACTGTATTGGTGTTTTTATTTTGGCATACTTTACTCTGTATAATGTGAAGTCGCTCAGTCGTGTCCGACTCTTTGTGACCCATGTACTGTAGCCCACCAGGCTTCTCCATCCATGGAATTTTCTAGGCAAGAGTACTGGAGTGGGTTGCCACTTCCTTCTCCAGGGGATCTTCCCAACAATGGGGATAGAACCCAGGTCTCCCACATTGCAGGCAGATGCTTTACCATCTGTGCCACCTGGGAATCCCTGTATAATAGGCTCCAGTTTCATCCACCTCATTAGAACTGACTCAAATATATTCTTTTTAATGGCTGAGTAATATTCCATTGTGTATAAGTACCACAGCTTTCTTATCCATTCATCTGCTGATGGACATCTAGGTGGCTTCCATGTCCTGGCTATTATAAATAGTGCTGCAATGAACACTGGGGTACACGTGTCTCTTTCAATTCTGGTTTCCTCGGTGTGTGTGCCCAGCAGTGACTCCTGGGTCATATGGCAGTTCTATTTCCAGTTTATTAAGGAATCTCCACACTGTTCTCCATAGTGGCTTTCACCAGTGTTTTATAGTTTTCTATATATAGGTCTTTTGTTTCTTGAGGTAGATATATTCCTAAATATTTTATTCTTTTCGTTGCAATGGTGAATGGAATTGTTTCCTTAATTTCTCTTTCTGTTTTCTCATTGTTAGTGTATAGGAATGCAAGGGGTTTCTGTGTGTTAATTTTATATCCTGCAACTTTACTATATTCAGTGATTAGCTCTAGTAATTTTCTGGTGGAGTCTTTAGGGTTTTCTAAGTAGAGGATCATGTCATCTGCAAACAGTGAGAGTTTTACTTCTTTTCCAATCAACCTCCTTTATGATTTATTTTTTTTAAACTCAGTGTTAAGAAATACACCAATTTCTGGAATCTAGGGGTATTTATAGATGTCATATTAATGTTTTTCTCTAATTTAATTTTGCTGTGGTCATGGAATATATTCTGTAAGATTTCAGTCTTCTGAAATTCATCTATCGATGACACTTTCTACATCTTTTTATTTTACACATTCCTTAATTACTGAAATTTTACATCATTTTTACTACTTTTGTCTTTTAATCTTAATGCTTGCTTTATAGGTGATTGAACCCCTGCCTTTATTATATATGTACATTTTCCAGTGAGATTGTAATTACTGCATGTTTTCTTATTACCATTTAGTGTCATTTCTTTTCAGTTTAAAGAAGTCCCTTTAATATTTCATGTAGAACAAGTATTGGGGCAATAAACTTCTTTAGCTTTTGTTTTTCCCAAAAACTCTTAATCTCTCCTTAATTCTGAACGTTAAACTAGCTGTGTAGAGTCTGTGATGGGAAGGTTTTTCCTTTGAGCACTTCGAGTATATCATGACACTCCTTTATTACCCCGAGTTACTTTTCTCTTGCTGCTTTATGGATTCTCTTTATTCTTAACTTCTACCATTTTAGTTGCAATGTGTCTTATGTGTGTCTCTTTGGGTTCCTCTTATTTGGAGCTCTTTGGGCTTCCTGGACCCAGAGGTCTGTTTGCTTCCCCAGATTAGGAAATTTTTTAGTCACTATTTCTTAAAATAATTTTTCTGGTCCTTTCTTTCTTACCCTTCTGTGACCCATACAATGCAAATGTTACTCCACACAATGTTGTCCTAAAGGCAACATATGGTATCTTCACTTTTTAAAATCCTTCATTGTACTGCTCTGTCTGACGGAGTCCCACCATTTTATCTTTTAGCTCGCTCATTTGTTTTTCCACCTCCTCTACTTTGCTGCTGAGCACCTCTAGTGTATTTTTCAGTTTAGTCATAACTTCTCTTTGGTACTATATTCTCTATCTCACTGTTAAAGTTCTCACTATGTTTATCCTTTCCTGAGTTTGATGAGCATATTTATGATCATCATAGTGAAGTCCCATCAGGTAGACTGCTTATCTCAGTTTCATTTAGTTATTTTTCTGAGGTTTCTGTCTTGTTCATTTGATTGGACTATATTCCTCTGTCTCCTCATTTTCCTTGATTTTCTGTTTCTTTCTACGAATTAGGTAAATCAGCTATCTCTCCCAGGCTGTTGAAAGGATTGTCATGTACTCTATTTGAAGAAATATGCCAGGTACACTTGAAAATACTGTATATTCTGTAGTTCTTGGGTAAAATGTTATATGCCAGTTAGGTCAAGATGGCTGAAAGTGTTCAGATTTCTATATTCATTCTTATTTTTTGTGTTTAATTTGTGTTTTAAGTATTAAGTGAAAAATATTAAAATCTCCAACTATGATCTCTCTTTCAGTTGTTGACTAATACGTTCTGAAACTCTTTTACTAACTGAAAGCAGTTGTAACTACAATGTCTTCCCTGATATACTGACATTTTAATCATTATGAAATCTTTGTTTCCAGTAATTTTCCAAGCTTTAAAGTTTATTTTTTCAGAAAATATTTTTTATATTTATTGTTTGCATGGCATATCACTGCCCCATCCTTTCACTTTGTAATCTATTTGAACCTTTGTATTTGAAACATTAGTTCTGTAGACAGCATATGGTTGGGTCTTGCTTTTTTCCTATCTTGCATGGTCTCTACTTTTGAGTATTTGTTTCTTTGATATTTAAAGATTAACAAAGTAGTTGAATTAATGATGACCAAGTTTCAACTTGTCTCCTATTTGTTTCTTATGTTATTTTTCCTTCCTTTGTCCTTTTTTCTCTGAATTCACCTACTCTAAAGAGAGATTCTCCGCTGGCATTGAAGAAAAATCTGCCACATTTTGAGAGGACAAAATGATCAGGACTGGATACGGTTTCTAAACTCAAATCAAAACCCCAGTCAACAGTAATCACAAAAACAGGGGCACTTTAGTCCCACAACTTTAAGGAACTAATATCAGCCAATAACCAGTGATCTTGGAAGCAGAATCTAAGTCTCAGATGAGACTGCTGCCGAGGCGAACTCCTCAATGTTAGCCTGGTGAGACTCTATGAAGAGGACCAGACAAACACATGCTTAGACTCCTGACCCACACAAACTCTGAGATGATAAATTTGTGTTGTACTGAGCTACCAAATTTGTGATAATTTGTTCTGTATCAATAAAAACCTAATATATACAGAAATATAATCTATCCAAATGAAGCACAGACATTAAACAGGCTAAAAATAAAAATGAACAGAATTTTGCTAACTTACAGGAAACCAAGAAAGAAGGTAGAGGCAAAAAAATTCTGAAAACCAAAGACTGAAAATTTATCCAATTTGATAAAATTATACTCTGATCTAAGGATCTCAGAAAACTCTAAGCAGGATGAACACACACACACACACACTCACTCATATACACACTTAAACACAACAAAATAAACTATAATAAAATTACTGAAAACCAATAATAAAAGCAGCAACCTAAAAAAGCAGCCAGAGAAAAATGACATATTACCAGTAGATGAACAATGATTTTTTAAATGGAAAATGTTTTATAAGACTTTTCATAAGAAACTATATGAGACAGAAGGCAAACGATGAACTTCTTTAAAGGGCTGAAAAATGTATCCTAAAGCTCAGGAGGCGATGAAAGCCATCTGGAGGCAGCATTAGGTGCAGCAGTATATGCCCATCTCGGAGGTGGTCATGGTACAAGATGTGAATTATGCTTAGTGTTCAAAGCTCTCTTCTCCTCAACCTACATGAATCTGGGCTGTGGTTTTGGCTTCTTTTTGGTCATCTTTGTACCTTTTCTCATTCTGAACTTGGCCCCACCCCTTCTTGGAGTTGGGGTGAGGCCCTAGAAGTGTCTCTTGGAAGTACTCAAACAGCTTTTCAACACATTTACTTAGATCAGGAAAAACTGGTTTCTCTAAATGGGCAACTAGAAATGCTATAAAAAACGGGAAAAATTTCAATTTATTTCTTATTCACCTTATTTCCTTATCATCATTTCAACATGGTGTGAAGCTGAGGTCAAGTTAAGTGTACTTTTATAAGGCATTTTAGACATGTCTTTTATCCCAATTTAAACAGATTTTAAGAGTTTTCCTTCAAAACTTCTCTCATTCATGCATTCCTCAGCTATTCCATATTCTGTCCATTTCTTCACTGGATTATTGTTACAGGCTGAATTTTGTGCCCCACATTCATATGTTGAAGCCATAATCTCCAGTACCTGAAAATCTGACTATATATGGAAAGTGGGCCTTTGAAGAGGTAGCTAAAATGAGGCCAATGGGGTGGGCCCTGATTCAAATCTGACTAGAGTAGAAAAAATCTGAGACACTGGGCAGTGGTGGGTAGAAGTGTGTGCAAAGAAGAAAGGCTGTGTGAGGACACAGCAAGAAAGGGGCTATCTGCAACCAAAGAGAAAGGCCTCAGAAGAAACCAAACCTGCAGACACATTGATCTTTCACCTCTAGCCTCCAGAACTATAAGAAGAATCAACTTCTGTTATTTAAGCCCCCTAGTCTGTGGTATTTTGTTTTCATAGCCCTAGTGTACTAATGTAACTACTAAAAATCGTAAGGGAACTGGAACATGGCCTTCATACTTCTTACCAGCTAGCAGAGTGATCTAAAAATCCATAGAACTCAGTTACTTGAGATCTCTCAGTCCCTTAAAAGATTTGAGTGAACTTGGCTTGAACCTTCAGTTTCACAGAATGAAAATCCATTTCTTTTCATTTATTTCATTTAATTTCTTTTCATTTCATTTGAGTTGTTCTGTTGAGTAATAAGTTATTCTGCTATTCTATCCTTTTACACAAAAGTCTAAGCATATTGCTGTCTTGTTTGAAATTCATTTGCCATCTCCTGATTGCTTATATGCAGAGTCTATGTTCTTTTCAGCATACCCGTCCACAATTTTCTCCCTCAACCTTCCAACATACATATCACAATTAAAGTCGCCTATAGCACACAGACCTGATGAGCATGGCAGCCTCACTGTCTTATACCTAGGCATCTGGCCCAATGATACCAAGGTATCAATTGCTATGCCTTTGCCTACTTCCTCACCACTCTCTGTGGGCCAGTCCTCTCATCTCTTGATCCACCCTCCACAGACAACTTTCAGTGCCTTCAATCTCTCTCACAGTGCTTGGCACAAAGTGGATACTCAATAACTATGTGATGAATAAATATATGAACTGGTGAACAAAAAAATATCCATTTCAAAACCTTCCAAGGAGTGTCAACACTTAGAAGATAAAAGTCCACAATGAATCCTGATGCCAGGGGCCCCCAGAATCTGTATCCAACCTATTTATCCCAATTTCTCAGTGATCCCCACTCCCCAATTTCAGACCTCCTTCGACTCTTGTCAGAAACATTAAGGCAGGCCCTAAATCCTGGAGGCAATGGTTAGGGATGATGAGAGTGGGCTAGGCCTCTAACTTTACCTGTGTGAATGCTGGTGCTGTTGAGTAATTTTTCTTTTTTGCTCTCTTTCCACCTGGAAGGAAGCAGAGTATCCATGAGCCTCACGGATCTAATCCAAAATAGGCAACAATTCAAGGCAGTGGCCAGAAAAGAACTTAATCCAATCAAATTCTATGTTAAACAGAGGGTTTATAGTTTCCTCCTTTTTAAAGGATAGCTCAAATGAGGAAAAAATGGGCATGATGCGATCTAAAGACCATGGTATCTTCTAGGTAAAAATTCTTCTACCAGATGTTCCATCTCCCACCCTGAACTTTGTAATCTTGTAGCATTTTCCCCTCAAGAATTCTCAAATGTCATTTTCTCAGACAAATACAAAAACTATGGTCTGGAAACGGGCAGTGATTTTCCCCAGGGTCACCCAGCAACGACGGGAAAAACCAGGACCAAAAGCCAGGTTTCCTGGAGGGTGAGCTTGCTCTTTACACAGCACCCTACTGTGTCCCATCCTGTGGAAGGTGGGAAAAGGGAAGCACTTGTTCTGAACAGCCTTCAACTCCAGTCCTCTCCCAACTGATCCACAGGGGATCTGCAGTAACAGGTTTTGATTACGCTTTAGCTATGTCAGTCACTCGGTCATGTCTGACTCTCTGTGACACCATGAACTATAGCCCACCAGGCTTCTCTGTTCATGGAATTCTCCAAGCAAGAATACTGGAAGGGATTGTCATTCCCTTCTCCAGAGGATCTTCCCCACCCAGGGGTCAAATCCAGGTCTCCTGTATTGTAGGCAGATTGTTTACTATCTGAGCCACCAGGGAAGCCTGTGAGAGTCCTTATTCTTAGAATATGGTCTCAGGTAGAAGCAGGAGAAGGGGTGTGAAGGCAGCATGAGAAATAATCGGAGGTTCCGATGAGAAAACCCTGTCTCCCTGAGGACCTGCCACATGGGATTATGGGACGAATGTAACTGTTTTCCTTCAAATTTCCATAAAATGATTTATATTTTTATTTTGGGGAAAAATCATATAAAATTACAAATATATGCTTACCAATGAAAATAAAGTATGGCAACAATGAAAATTGCAGAAAGAATATCCATGAGAATCCACACAATCAAATAGTACTTTGGTGTCTGCAAAGCAGAGAACACAGTTAAAGGACTGACAGCTGGAAGGGAATGTAGACATGTGGGTCAAGTCCCTGGCTTGGCTGCCAGGGATGGAGCAGGGGCAGCGCAGGGAGAGGAACCTTGATTGCTGAGGTCAGCGTCGAACACAGAGAATACCTGCTGCTAACCAATGTAATCCCCCCTGACATGTGCCGAGGGCTCCACAAGGGCGAAAACACTTCACACACCTCACCTCCCTGGACCCTCAACAGAGGTCTGAGGGAGTCGCAAGCAAGTCGCAAGTCACATAGCAAGTCTTCTCTGGACCCAGGACTACAGCCCAAGGTTCTTGACTTCCAGTGCTCTACGTGTTCATGGCACAGGTTCCCAAACCTGGCTGTGCATCCAAATCTACCTGAGCTGCAGCCTTTAGTAATACAGCTTCCTGAGCCTCACTCCAGACTCAGAAGTTAGAACTTCGACATTTTTTTACAAGCTTCCCAGGAACAAGCAACCAGTCTGTGAACCAGCATTTAAGAATCCTTCTTCTAAATTGTCATGCTTCAAATAAACATACTGAAATTACAATTCTTAATTAACACGTCCACTTCTCCAGGCTCCTTGCCTGAATCTCTGATTTCACAGAGCTCCATTTTCTAGGTTATCTTGTATGAGTTTTTTTCACTCCACAGCTTCCTGGTTTTTTGTTTTTGGCTGCACTGGATCTTCGTTGCTGCGCTCAGGCTTTCTCTAGTTGCAGTGAGTGTGCTACTCGGGCTTCTGTGTGGGGCTTCTCTTGTTGTAGAGCACAGGCTCTAGGCGCGGGGGCTTCAGCAGCTGCAGCACACGGGCTCAGCAGTTGTGGCACACACACAGGCTGAGTAGTTCTGTGCAGCCTACGGAATCTTCCCGGACCAGGGATCAAACCTGTGTCCCCTGCACTGGCTGGCAGATTCTTACCCACTGCACCACCAGGAAGTCCTTAACTCCCTAGTTCGATTATGCCTTTCCACCTTCACTGCCTCTCCTCTAGTATTACCTGATGGTACTGGGACTACCATTTTTATTCTTTCATATGCCATTTCCACCTTATACCAAGGTCTTCCCTTGGACTTAATAACAGTGATAAAAATAATAACATAAGCAATCATGATGATGATGAGAACAACAACTAACATTAATGAGAACTTAAAGGAGCTAAGGAAGTGTCTCAAGCACTTTAAGGGTATTTTCACAGCTTATCTTCACAACAGCTCTACTAGGCAGGTACATTAGAAGCTCTTAAACCACTTCCACTAAACTGAGGTTCTTAATCCCCTCTGGGAACCTGACATAGACGTTTTGGCCTGCTCCAGGATGCCCATAAGGTGAGCTGTACAGTCACCAAGAATCAGTTATCCCTACTACCCAAATGGCTTAGAACAGTTGTACCATTTGTTAACAACTGTCCAGTATAATTCAGTTTTACTAAAATCTGTAAAGTCTGAGTTTAAAAAGTATGTCATTTTCTTTTTCTTTTTAAAGTATGTCATTTTCAAGGAAACTAAATCAGTGTTTTGAAAATCTTGTTGAAGACAGAAAAGGTCATTTAAAAAATGAGCTGCAATTGACTTAGGTGTGAGAGAAACACTAAGAGATGGGGTGGAGGAGGATTCTAAAAATCTGTATGGCTTCCTCATTCCAGTCATTTCTCCAAATGACTTCAAGTTCTTGTGTTCTAAGGAAACAAAACTTAGAAATCATAGCTGGTTCATTAGGAAGAATACACAAGCAAGAGAATACAGAATTCAATGAACTGAAATATACTCAAAAGAAAAGACCTGAATCTATGTCAAAAGCTGAATGAATATTTTAAATTAAAATGTGTGAGGTAGATTATTTATAAAAATGATCACAATATTCCTCCCCAAATGCAGGTCTGTATGCAGTGTGACTCTGCTGTTCCTCTCTAACAAGAGGTAAAGTTTGTTTCTGTCCTGCCCCACCATGAATCCGGACTTGACCATGTGATTATCTTTGGCCAATGGAACATTAGCAAACATCAAAGTGGGAGATCCTTAAAAAGACACATGCACTGGGGCTTGCCTTTCTCACTGCTGAGAACCCAATGCCACCAGGCGAACATGTGCAAAAAGCTGGGATATATGTATACCTATGGCTGATCCATGTTGAGGTTTGACAGAAAACAGCGAAATTCTGTAAAGCAACTGACCTTCAATAAAAAATAAATAAATATTTTTTTAAAAAGCTGGCTTCCTTGAGGATGAGTAACCAAATGAAGAAAGACTGCAGTCATTCCAGGTAAGATTCAAGAAATATGGATGAGGCCATCCTTGATCACCCAGTCCGAACAAACTGGCTGAGACCAGAGAAATCACTCAAACATCATATAGAATATAACAAATATTTGTCAGTTTTAAGTCATTAAGTATTAGGTAGGTTTTTTAAACATAGTAAAATACTAATAGACCGTATATCATTTATCTCACAATTTCCCAATTAAAATACTTGAATTAACAGACTGATAAGCAAAGAGGATTATGTTGGGTAAAATTGCTTCTTTGTGGTATTTTTATCCCCAATTTACAAATAAACAAACTGAAGCCCAGACAGGTTAACTGACATTTCCAAGTTCACAGAACAGGTGGTAGAGCCAAGATTTGAATCTGCATATTCTAACGCAGAGTGCGGGCTGCTTAGGAAGGCCCCTGGGATACTGGCCCCACCTCCCTAAACAAATTGACCTTGGGTTCTTTAAAAAATCACAAGCCAGGTGTAGAAAGTTTTTTACTTACAACTTTTACACTCTTTGAATTTTGAATCATATGAATTTATTATCAATTCAAGTATTAAAATGAGAAGTTTTACTTTGTAAAGTTTTATTTAATATATCCAAAGAGACAACTTCGAAAAACGACTGACTTAGGGAGACAGGATTATGGAGGGGTGTACTGCTTTCTATATTTATGTATTTTTATAATGATTGAATTTTATATAAAAAACAAGTTTACTTTGTAATCAATTTTTAAAAACAAAAATGTTAGAGAAGTTTATAGTACCATACATGAAGCAGGATAGTATGGGGACAGACAAGTGGAGAGGCTTCACCTATACCAAGGGACCTCCTTTTTGGTAGGTGACCCTACCAAAAGCTGCCCAAGGCACCAAGGAAGAAAGGGTAAGCAGTTTTACACTGCCACCATAGGGCCTCAATACAGTTCTGGCCCTATGAGACTGTGCCCTTGGCCCTGACCACCTCGCACCTGCTCCTGACCCTGACCAAGTCAGAAACAAGGGCCAGTCAGGCTGGAGGGATGGAGAAGGCAACCTAAAATATTTAGGCTTCTCATTTAGGTGTCTGTGCCTAAAGCTTTAACATTCAATGTAGTTAAGAGTTTGGGTTATTATTTTGGACTAGACACTTTGATCCTGAATTGAGACTTTTTGGTCACTAAATGGTACTTTAAAAAACTTTTGCAAGGAAGACAGAGAGTCTGTGTCTCTCCATGCCCAAGATACTCACCAGACACTGGAGGAGACTCCCCACAGTGAAGCTGACAGGAGAAGCCCGAGGGGTGATCAGGTACTAGGTAGGGAGGAGAGGGGGAGGTCTAGGCCAGGGGACTGTCAGGGCTGCTGGGCTGCTGGGGGACAACGGGGCCTGGGTGGTGGGGGCGCAGTTCAGGCACTGGAAGAAGAAGGCTTGCTTGGTGGGGAGGAGGAGGGATCTTCAGGGGCTCAGACGCCACTAGCAGAAGTCCCTGAGGTTCCCCTTATACTTGTCCTCAGGGAGATCCCTGGGGCCCCAGGCCTGGACCCTTGCCCTCAGGGGCCTCCCCTGACCTCTGGAGCCCTCTCCACCTTCTCAGCCAAACCCTCTTCACTGTGGGGCATCGTCCACCTCCAGGGAACCCTCCACCCTTCAAGGCCCCCTCCGCCCAGGGAGGTCCCTTAAGCATGAGACAGAGTGGGGAGAAGAAAAGGGCGAGCAGGCTGGAAGCAGCTCCCATGGGGTTTGAGGAGCAGGAAACTGCCTGGTGTTCCCCTACCCACTCAGCCCTAGGAACTACCTGAGGCCCCATGCCCAGCCCTCTGCCCTCCAGGGCCTGGTTTCCTAGTCCCTCTGGGCAGTCCTGTGAGGTCCCCCTCATCCCTCCAGGGGCCCCATCGGCCCTCTGGACCAGACCTTCCACCCCCTGGGACCTCTCTCTCTGCCCTCCAGGGCCCTCTCTTCCCTCTGGGGCCCTTTCCTTCCTCCAGGTTAAACCATCTGCCCTCTGGAGCCCTCTGGGTACCCTCAGCCCACATAGGTCCGGCAGGCACAGGAGGGAGGGAAGTGGAGAGGGAGCCATTCCTGAAGGGGGAGCGTCCCTCAGGATGTGTAGGAACAAGAACCTATCTAGTGTTCCCCTACCTCCTCAGCCCAGGGAGTCCCCTGGGGACCCAGGCCTGATCCTCCACACCCCAAAGCTGGAGGCACAGAATAGGCTCCCTTGGCTGGGTGGAGGGAGGGACAGTCTGACCCCTACCCAGCACCTTTTCTGGAGGCAAGCGTCCTGAATAAGGACTTTCAAAGAAAGTGAAGTCGCTCAGTCGTGTCCAACTCTTTGCAACCCTGTGGACTGTAGCCCACTAGGCTTATCCGTCCATGGGATTTTCCGGGCAAGAATACTGGAGTGGGTTGCCGTTTCCTTCTCCAGGAGATCTTCCCAACCCAGGGATTGAACCCAGGTCTCCCGCATTGTAGGCAGAAGCTTTACCGTCTGAGCCACCAGGGAAGTCCAAATAAGGACTTTACCACTACCTAAATCTCACTCCAGCTGTTGTGCTACTGCTTAAACCCTTCCCAACCTAAGCCCCACCCTTCACAGCCCAGGATTTTTCTGCCTTTTTTTTTTTTCCTGTTGTTGTTTGGTTGTTTTTTGAAGAAAAACAAATAAAAGGAATCCAGATTGGAAAAGAAGAAGTAAAACACTCTTTCTTTGCAGAGGATATGATACTATACATAGAAAACCCTAAAGATGCCCCCAGAAAATTACTAGAGCTAATCAATGGACATGGTAAAATGGCAGGATATAAAACATATACATAGAAATTCCTTGCATTAATATACACTAACAATGAAAAATCAAAAAAAGAAATTAAGGAAACAATCCCATTCACCACTGTAACAAAAATAATCAAATACCTAGGAATAAACCTAACTAAAGAGACAAGGGACTTGTATGCAGAAAACTATCAGACACTGATGAAAGAACCAGAAGATGGCATAGATGAAGAGATATACCATGTTCTTGGATTAGAAGAACTAATATTGTGAAAATGACAAAAGCAATCTATAGAGTCAAAACAATCCCTATCAAACTACAAATGTATTCTCCACAGACTTAGAGCAAGAAAATTCTTAATTTGTATGGAAACACAAAAGATCCCAAATAGTGAAAATAATCTTCAGAAAGAAAAATGGAGCTGGAAGAATCAACCTTTCTAACTTCAGACTATACTACAAACCTACAGTCATTCAGACAAAGATGGTACTGGCACAAAAACAGAAATACAGACCAATGGAACAAGATAAAAAGGCCAGAGATAAACTCATACACATGTGGGCACCTTACCTTTGACAAAAGAGGCAAGAATATACAATGAAGAAAACACAATCTCTTCAGTAAGTGGACTGGGAAAACTGGACAGCTACATGTAAAAGAAAGAAACTAGAACACCTCCTACCTAACACCATACACAAAAATAAACTCAAAATGGATTAAAGATTTAAATATAAGGCCAGAAACTGTAAAGCTCCTAGAGAATAACATACACAGTACACTACTTGACATAAATCACAGCAAGATCCTCTGTGAACCACCTCCTAGAATAATGGAAATTAAAACAAAAATAAACAAATGGGGCCTAATTAAACTTAAAAGATTTTTTTAAAGCAAAGGAAACTGTAAATAAAATGAAGAGAAAACCCTCAGAATGGGAGAAAATAATAGAAAATGAATCAACTGACGAAAATCTCCCAACTATACAAGCAGCTTATACAGATCAATACGAGAAACAAACAACCCAACTAAAAAATGAGCAGAAGACATAAACAGACATTTCTCCAAAGAAGACATACAGATGGTTATTAAACACATAAAAAGATGCTCAACAATGCTCATTATTAGAGAAGTGCAAATCAATACTACAATGGGGTATCACCTCACACCAGTCAGAAGGGCTATCATCAAACTATAAATGTTGGAGAAGGTGTGAAGAAAAGAAAACCCTCTTGCACTGTTGGTAGGAATGTAAATTGGTACAGGCACTATGGAGAAGAGCATGTAGATTCCTTATAAAACTAGGAATAAAACTACCACATGACCCAATAATCTCACTACTGGGCATATAGCCTGAGAAAACCATAATTTAAAAGGATACAGGTACCCCAATGTTCATCACAGCACTATTTACAATGATAGGCCATGGAAGCAACCTAAATGTCCATCAATAGATGAACAGATAAAGAAGTTGTGGTACATACATACAATGGAATGTTACTCAGCCATAAAAAGGAACAGATTTGAGTCAGTTCTAATGAGGTGGATGAACCAAGGGTCTATTATACAGAGTGAAGTAAATCAGAAGGAGAAAAACAAATACCATATATTAATGCACATATATATGGAATCTAGAAAGATGGTACTGATGAAGCTATCTGCAGAGTAGCAGTGGAGACACAGACACACGGAACAGATTTATGGACACAGTGGGGGAAGGGGGGGAACGGACAAATTGAAAGAGTTGAAACATTACCATATGTAAAATAGATAGCCAGTGGAATCTGCTGTGTGACACAGGGAGCTCAAATCTGGTGCTCTGTGATAACCTGGATGGGTGGGATGGGGTGAGAGGTGGGAGGGAGGTTCCAGAAGGAGGGGACATATGCATGCCTATGGCTGATTCATGCTGATGAATGGCAGAAACTAACACAATATTATAAAGCAATTATCCTCCATTTAAAAATAAATTTAAGTAAAAAGATAAAATATAGCAGTCAGGATAGTTTAAAGTATGTCTCAGTAATAAACCAACACAAAAATTTCAATGAAAAAAGTCTACAGCAAATTCTGGACAGGACGTGGAGAAAAGGCAACCTTCTTGCACTGTTGGTGGGAATGTAAATTGACACAGCCACTATGGAGAACAATATGGAGATTCCTTTAAAAACTAGGATAAAACTACCATATGATCCAGCAATCGCACTACAAGGCATATACCAAACTCAAAACCTGACAAAATCATAATTCAAAAAGACACACATACCCCAGTGTTCACTGTAGCACTATTTATAATAGCTGGGACGTGGAAGCAACCTAGATGTCCATCAACAAATGAGTGTGAAGAAGTTGTGTTACATATAAAACAATGGAACATTACTCAGCCATAAAATGGAATACATTTGAGTCAGTTGTAGTGAGGCGGATGAACCCAGTACCTATTATTATTATATAGAGTGAAGTAAGTCAGAAAGAAAAAAACAAATATCATATATTAATGCATACACATGGAATCTAGAAAAATGGTACTGATGGATCTATTTTCAGGGCAGGAATAGAGGTGCAGAAATAGAGGATACATTTGTGGACACAGTGGGGGAAGGGGAGGGTGGGATGAATGAGAAAGCAGCACTTAAACATATATATTACCATATGTAAAACAGAAAACTAATGATGGGAAGTTGTAAAACACAGGGTGCTCAACCCAGTGCTCTGTGACAACCTAGAGGGGTTGGGTGGGGTGGGGTGGTAGGTGAGAGGGAAGTTCAAGAGGAAGGAGACATATGCATATTTATGGCTTGATTCACACTGCTGTATAAAAGAAACCAACGCAACATTGCAAAGCAATTATCCTCCAATTAAATAAAAAAATAACCTATAAGAGTGACTAAAAAAGCTATGGGATCTGAGTGAGATCTCATTCAGGGGAAGGGAAAGACTAGCTCAGAGCAATTTAAACAGTCAGTGGAGATAAAGTGTTTTCTGATGCTGACTGTCCCATTCAGTCTACATAGTCTATATCGACTACGTATGTATGTATGTGTAAAGTTCCCTCCAAAAGTAATAAGTGAAGGGATTTAGCTGGGATTACAACTCAAGACTTCAGGTCCTCAATTCTCTGGCCATAAGCAGTAGCAGGACAGAAGAGAAAATCAAACTAGGTGGCTGGACACTTGCTCCTCTTTTCAAAAGCATTTTGCCTGGACACACAGTGCTTACTTTGGAATCAAGTACACTGGGTTTTCTCCCCACACCTCCTGCCACTGTCACTGTCGCTGTGCCTTCAGGAAAGTGAGGCTGCAGTAACACACCTCTGCAGTCAGACCACACTCTGAATCTTGCATCATGTGACGCTTCAGATTCTCCACAGGGATACTCCCAGTGGCTAACTCAGAGGTTTAAAAACTACATAATGCATGAAAGGCACATTGTGAGGATTCAATAAACAGCAATTATTATACCAATATTAATTTCCCCCTGAAAATTACAGAAGGATCTGGGTGAGAGAAGGGAGAATGCACATCTCCAATCTCACATAAGTCTCTGCTCTTAAGTAGCTACCCTGGGGAGTGCATAATGGGCAATGTAGGGGCGGGTGGGGGACAGAGACTCCTATTGTACCAGACTTGGAAGAACAATCTGGACAACCAGCTCACCATGAAGTAGGAAGGTTGAGTCATCTCATTCAGGACCTGAATGTTGTCTGTGGTCACAGAGGGAATCCTGGAGCACCAGGCCAGTGAGAAGAGCCAAGGTTCATTGACAAGGTATAAGTTGATGCTGATGTTAGCTGCTCTATATTCTCTAGGAAAAAAAAAGAACCCATAGGAGATTCAGAGTTAATCTCACTCTCATCACCTAAGAGGGAAACAGTCACTATATGTGAGAAAGGATGTTGCCTAAATCACCAGAAGTAGGTGATAGTAGGACAATCTATGATATGACATGCAGAATTAGCTCATACTGCAATGAAATAAATGACTGCACTTAATACCTTTGCTACTATGCCAGCAGTAGTATTTTAGTAAACTGGCTTCCTCAAGGAAAGAAAAATGAAGGAGGGAAGAAAGGAGGGGAGGGAAGGAGGAAGGAAGGAAGGGCGGGGGTAAGGGAAAAAAGGAAAGCCCTAACAAATTCCTAATGGAACTTGTCAATTTCCATGGTATAAATACTCACAATTTGCTCCCGTAAGCTGACATGCACCAGCTCCAGTACACTATTGGGCAGCAAATGCACTTACTTCCATTAGAGCACTTACGTCCTCTACTCTATGTGCCTTCCTATCAATCTTCTCTACTTAACTGTAAGCAAATTAAAAGCAAAGACTTATGTCTTACTCAACTCTGAATATTCAGTGCATGCGTGCTAAGTCACTTCAGTCCTGTCTGACTGTTTGTGACCCTTTGGACTACAGCCCACTAGGCTCCTTTGTCCATGGGATTCCCCAGACAAGAATACTGGAGTGGGCTGCCATGCCCTCCTCCAGGGTATATTCCCAACCCAGGGATAGAACACGCATCTCTTAAGTCCCCTGCATTGGCAGGTGAGTTCTTTACCACTAGTGCCTCCTGGGAACCCTCTGTATATCCAGTGGTGGTAGTGGTGGTTTATGTACCATAATACCTGACTGTAGAAACAGTTAAATGAAGGAATGAATAAATGAATACTAATTTGGTGAATATTTAAACTTCAAATATAAAAAAACTTTACAAGCATGAGTAGGGGGAATGGAACACAGCACTTCCCAATGGCAGAATGAAATGTCAATAAATATTTGTGCACTATCTGTAGAAAGAGTAGAAGAACATCTAGTCAAGTTGTCATTACAGATTGAATTTCTCAGAAAATACATCATGTAAGTGCCTTCAAAAGACTTTTTAACCCTAAGATGTTATAACATATTGAAAACAGCTCTGCACAAGCCTGGGGCTGAATCCCAGCTCTGTCACATACTAACTCGGCAATTTCTTAGGCTCAGTGTATAAACTGTAAATAAAAATAACCATACCACCTTTACAGGAGTGCTTGCAATTAGTTACCCAAAATGTTAGACTGTGTCTAAGACAATTCTACAGATCATCTAAAAATAAGGAAATGTTTTTTGAAGCTAAAAGTTTTTTCCTTAAACTTTTTGAAATTAACACACAAAAACCAATCACATGTCTGTATGTTAATAAGCATACAGAAATTGAAATATAAAACAATACTATTAACAATCACTCCAAAGAAAATTAAATAATTAGGTATAACCTTTAACAAAATAAAAGAGGATCTGAAAATCTGTAAAAACTACAAGTCGCTCAATTGTATCCAATGCTTTGCAACCCAATGGACTGCAGCTAGTCAGGCTTCTCTGTCCACGGAATTCTCCAGGCAAGAAAACTGGAGTGGGTAGCCATTCCCTTCTCCAGGGGATCTTCTTGACCGAGGGATCAAACAAACATCTCCTACATTGCAGGTGGATTCTTTGCTATCTGAGCCACCAAGGAAAGAATATGTTTAAAACACGTGCCACAACTACTGAAGCTCACACACCCTAGAGCTTGTGCTCCACAACAAGAGAAGCCATAGCAATGAGAAGCCTGCACACAGAATAGCCCCACTCATAGCAAGTAGAGAAAAGCTGGTGTAACAGCAAAGACCCAGCATAGTCACAAATAAATAAATAAAATTATATAAAAAAATAAGAGAAGTCTTTGAGATCTAAGAGCAAGACAAAGAACTCTTAGACTTGACATTAAAAGCATGATTCATAAAAGGTAAAACTGACAAATTAGACTCCATCTAAATTTAAAAATTCTGCTCTGTAGGAGACTCTGTTAAGAGGATGTTACAGTCCAGTCATACTGGGACAAGATATTTATAAATAACATATCCAACAAAGGACTAATATCTATGTTATAGAGAGACCTCTCAAAACTCAATTAAAAAAAAATCAAGCGATCCAATTAGAAAGGACGTGAAGAAACATTTCACTGAAGAGGATATACCATTGAGAAATAAGCACATAATTATATGTGCTACATCATTAGCCATCAGAGAATGAAAACTAAAACCACGAGATGTCACTACACACTTAAAATGGCTACCAAAAAGTAATGATGATGCCAAAAATTGATAAAGATACAGAGACTCTGGGTCATTATATACTGCTGACAGGAATGTAAAAGTTTCCCCCCAAAAGTCTGGCACTTTCTCATAAAATTAGACAAGTAATTACCATAACCTAGCAACTATATTCTCAGGTCTTTATTTCATAAAAACAAAAACTTATGCTTACGAGAGAGAATTATTGGAAGATGATTGAAAAGGAAACATTAGGAATCTCTCTCCCCACCTAGACAACAACTGCACTAAAAGAATCTGCCTAATGTAACTCTTTTGGAACTATGGAATCTGTTGAAGGCTTTCAAATTCTAGGGAAGTTTTGGATGGTAAGTTATAGTTAACTTTGGTCGCTTTCATCACCTGGTCCAGTAGCAGTTGCAGTACGCGAGTCCCTAGCACACGGCAGCCAGTTGGCCCCATGTTCCTGAGGCAGACTGGACAGTTTGTAGGAACCAAGGTGGGCCAAAAGGATCTTATCCTTCAAATAATAGGAATCTGTGGTTTGATGGCTGACTGATGCTTCTCCTCACACAGGTGTAGACAGAATGGGGATGTCATGATTGTTGTACCTCCCCCTATTGTTACAAACCTCTCCCACTTAAGTGACTACCAGGGGTTAAAAGGGTCAATACCCTTCCCTCCCCATTGTTCACTTTTTTCCCCTTTTGGAGATGAATGAAAATAAAAACACAATATATTAAAACCTGGCATGCAGCAAAAGTAATGATGGTGGGTAAATTCATAGTTATACACACTTACATTTAAAAAACAATAAAGATCTCAACATCCAAATTTTGCAATTTAAGGAACTAGCAAAAGACGAATAAATTGATCCAACATAGTGAAAAGAATAAAATAATAAAGATTAGAGCAGAAATAAATGAATCATAGAACAGAAAACCAATAGAGAAATTCATTGAATGAACCTGAAGGTTAGTTCCTCAAACAGATCAACAAAATTGATAAACCTTTACCCAGATGTACTACTAATTAAAAAAAAAGACTCAAATTACTGAAATCAGAAATAAAAATGGGGACATTACTATTTTAGAGAAATAAAAAGGATTATAAGAGTGTACTATGAACAGCTGTATCCCAACAAACTGGATAACCTACCTACATGGACAAATTCCTAGAAACACAAAACCTATTTTGTAATCATGAAGAATTAGAAAATGCAAACAAACCTACAATGAATAAGGAGACTGAATCATTAACCAAAAATCCTCCAACAAAGAAAAGTCCTAGACCCATTGCTCTCACTGCTGAATTCCACCAAACATTTCGAGAACTAATACCAACTCATTAGGATGGCTATGTAAAGAAAAAGAAAAAACAAAACCAGAAATCAACAAGAATGTGGAGGATGTAGAGAAATTAAAACTCCTGTGTACTATTGGTTTTTGTGGAGAACAGTATGGCAGTTTCTCAAAAAGTTAAAAATAGAATTACCATAAGATCCAGCAAGTCTGCTTAATAGATATATGCAAAAATAATTGAAAGAAGGGTCTTGAAGATATATATATATATATATTTGTATATTCATGTTCACAGCAGCATTATTCACTCTAACTAGGGCTTCCCTCGTGGCTCAGATGATAAGAATCTGCCTGTAATGCAGGAGACCTGGGTTTGATCCCAGGGTTGGGAAGATTCCCTGGAGGAGGGCATGGCAACCCACTCCAGTATTACAGCCTGGAGGATCCCCATGGACAGAGGTGCCTGGCAGGCTACGGTCCATGGGGTCACAATGAATCAGACACGACTAAGTGACTAAGCTCAGCTCAGCACTGCACATAACATGGAAGCAATTCAAGTGTTCATCAACTGTTGAATAAATAAGCAAACTGTGGCATATATATGCAATGGAATACTATTTAGCCCTCAAATAGAAGGAAATTCTGCAATGGACGGATTTAACATAGATGAACCTTGAAGACTTTATTCGAAGTGAAATAAGCCAGTTATAAAAAGACAAATATCCGTATGATTCAACTTATACAAGTCAAGATAAAAGAGAAAGAGAGCAGAATGGGTGAAGGAGTTGTTAGGGATATTATTGTTTAATGAGTATAGAATTGAGTATACAAGATGAAGAGGTAGATTGATGGCAGGAATGGTTGTACAGTGTAATCAATGTATATTAAAATGATTGATTAAGATAGCACATTTTACACTATGTATATTTCTACCATGGTTAAAACATTTTTAAATGACTAAAATCTGTTACATTCACATGAAAACCTGTACACAAATGTTCAAAACAGATTTATTTACAATAACGCATAAACAAACAACCAGACAGCCTTATGTTGACGAATGAGTAAACAAATTTCAGTACATCCATACAATGGAATACTACTCAGCAATGAAAAACAATAAACCTGGATAACTATTCAAAGGGAACTACATTGAATGAAAAAAAACCAATCACAAATGTTTACATATTTTATGATTCTATTTGTATTACATTCTCAAAATGACATAATAATCAAAGTGGAGACTAGATTAGTGATTGTGAAGAGTTAGGGTTTGAGGTGAGGGGAAGCGGAAGGAAGTAAGAGGACTGTGGTTACCAAAGAGAAACAAGAGGAATACTTCTGGTGATGAAACCAGTCTGTCTTGGTTGTGGCACTGGAATCACTACCCTACACGTGTAATAAAACTGCACAGCACCATATATACAAAACACATACAAAATGATATAAGCAAAGCTGGGGAAATCTGAGAAATATTGGTGGACTGCACTGACATCAATACCTTGGTTTTGATATTGTATTAAAATTTTACAAGTTTACCATTGGAGTAAACAGGATAAAAGGTATACAGCATCGTTTTGTATTATTTCTTATAAGTTAGCATGCAATTATCTCAAAAGTTTAATTTAAACTTTAAATTTAAACTTATTTTAATCTTAAAATGTTTAATTTTAAAAATATTACTGATAAGTTTTAAAAATACAATAAAAATGTACTCTGGGGTTTATAACTAAAATATTATTCATCACAACAGTCACACAAAGGACAGCAGATAGTCAGTGGAATTAAGATTTCAATATTCTATACTCTATGTTGTGGAAAAATTACCCAAAGGTGAATTGTAATAAGGTAAGGATACTTCTTATAATTTCTAGAGCAACTAGTAAAAAAATAATTCAAAAATGTAAAAAGTCAATAGAGAAGATAGGAAATAATCAATGAACTTAAAACATTGAAAGTCAGGATGACCAAATTGAAAGAATGACCAAATAACCAATCTAGAATAAAGAGGACAAATAGGAAAAATGGCAAGATGTAATATAAACCTAGGTATATTCATTAGTAAACTAATTATTAATGGGTCAGATATTCCCACTGAAAAGCAGAGATTGTCCCACTAAATATAAAAGCAAGAACAGATATGGGCTTCCCTTGTAGCTCAGCTGGTGAAGAATCCGCCTGCAATGTGGGAGACCTAGCTATGATCCCTGGGTTGGGAAGATCCCCTGGAGAAGGGAAAGGTTACCCACTCCAGGATTCTGGCCTGGAGAAATCCATGGACTGTATAGTCCGTGGGGTCGCAAAGAGTCGGACACAACTGAGCAACTTTTACTTTCCCTTTATCAGAGATACACCTTACTTTTTAAAACCTTTTCCTTTTGCATTTGGGTACAGCTGATGAGCAATGCTGTGATGGTATCAGGTGAACGGCAAAGGGACTCAGCCACATCTATACATGTATCCACTCTCCCCAAACTCCCATCCTGACCGGAAGGTTCAAGACACCACATAACACTAAGCAGAGTTCCATGTGCTATACAGGAAGTCCTTGCTGCTTATGCATTTCCAATATAGCAGTATGGACATGTTCATCCTAAATTCCCTAACTATCCCTTCCCCCATCTTTGCCCCCGGCAACCATAAGTTTGTTCTCTAAGTCTTTGAGAAAGAGATGTACTTTAAATATAAAGACACAAAGCAGTTCAAAGACAAAGAACAAAAACAGAAATGCCACAGAAACACTAATTATAAGAAAGCCAGTGTGGCAATATTAATAAAAGCAATCTTTAGGCAAGAATTATAACCAGAGAGAAGGGACATTTCATAATGAAAGGATGGGAATAAATCCATGAAAAAAATCTAACAATTCTAAATGCAAATACACCTTAAAAAAAAGAGTTTAAAATATGAGAAGCCAAACCACCACAACAATCACAATAACAACAACAAACACAGCAAAAGGGAGAAATACAGAAATCAACAGTCAGCTGGAAATATTACATCCCCTTTTCTATAACTGACAGATGAGGCACAGGGAGCCCTTAATTTCTCTCTGACTGAAGAGGTTGCTCCCAAAAGGAAGACGGCAGAAGACATGGTCTAATCTCCTTGTCAACATGATATCTACATATTTTCTAAATAGAACAATAATATTTGCTAGAAAGAAAGGTCTTTATAATAGAATATGTTCTTTAATGGATGTTCCTGGTTGATTACTTTTTATTACACATTTTGTAAATAAATACAGAATGTGGATTTATGAGGTATGGGTCCTTGGGCAAGGTCACAAAAGCTATGAAATTCTCTGGGAGTATTAAATGCAGATGTTTTGTAACTCAAATGTTCTCCTTCAAAGTGAAATAACCCTGTAAAAACACATTTGGAGCCTATATCTATCACTGTGGGCCATAGGGTATGTGTCCAATAAGGCAAGAAACCTGCAAAGTTGAAATCAACGTCCCTGACCTCTGCTTGCTTCGTCTGAGCCTCCTGACTGCCTTTTGCATCTCTGAAATTAATAATAAAACTTAAGAGTAAGTTCTCTGATGTGTATGAGTTTGATCTGCAACCTAATGCTTTGTGTTAACGCCACAGAAAAAGCAGGAGGAAAATGCAGGATATAATACTTTAAAAGACTATTAACCAACTTAAACTAGTTGTATATTTTGGAAATTAAGCCAGCCCCTGTTGGAATCATTTGTGATTATTTTTTCCCAGTCTGTAGGTTGTCATTTTTCTTTCTTTATGGTTTCCTTTGCTGGACAAAAGCTTTTAAGTTTGATTAGGCCACTTGATTTTCTAATAGGACTCAGGATATGACTGATTCCTCTTAAAGTCTGATGCCAGCTGATACTATTCCCATGTAACTATGGCCAAGGAATAACTTTTAAAAATTGCTACTAAAAGAATTAACACTGGGGAATCTGTCAAACCTATATTTAAACCTCAGTGTGGTCCCCCACTAACCAACTGTATGGACTTTGGGGAAATATTAACACCTAACCTCCCTGAACTTTTCCTCTTTAGAGACAAGATTCCTCATTTGAAACATGGGGGGTGATGCTAATTTATAGGGCACAGCATGTAACGATGGTGATGATGAAACAACAGGTAACATTTACTGTGTTCATACATTTGCCTATCATTTTGCTCTGTGCATATATGTAGAGTATCACTTAATCTTTTAACCATTCCATGAGGTTATTGTTATCCTTAAATTACAAATGAGAAAACTGATTATTAAAACTTGTCCAAAGTCACATGTTTAGCTGATGGGTAAGCCAGAATTTAAAAAAGAGCCTGTGATCAACCAACAGAACTTGACACATAATAAAGGCTCAGTAAGTGAAAGTTATTATAATTACTTTTCGACTACCAGATTAATCTAAATTATGATTAGCAGAGAAAGAAAACACCTTGGAGTCCTTTTTTCTTTGATAAAAAGTAGAAAGGAAGAGACATACACTCAAAACAGAGGAATAGTTGGGCAAAGAGAAATCTTCTGAATAGGAAAGAGAGGTAAAACATATATAATTTTCTAATGCTGAAAGAAAAAAAAAATATATATATATATATATTTTATGATCAACTCCCTCATAGCCAGAGAGACTGGAAAAGCCAGAACATGAAAAGAGGTAAATCCAATAGCCTAGCTCATGACTTGAGATACAAAAATGAATCTAGAGGAATTTCTGTAGCTCAAAGAGATTTTGGAGATATGGAAATACGTATGTGTATCTGGACAAAACACATATATATGTTCAGTTTCTGAAGCATTTAGAATCATCTGAAAAGAACTTTCAGATATACAAGCTGCATTTAGAAAAGGCAGAGGAAACAGAGATCAAATTGCCAACATCCACTGGATCATAGAAAAAGCAAGAGAATTCCAGAAAAACATCTACTTCTGCTTCATTGATTATGCTAAAGCCTTTGACTGTGGAGTCATAAAAAACTGTGGAAAATTCTTCAAGAGATGGGAATACCAGACCATCTAACCTGCCTCCTGAGAAACTTATATGTGGGTCAAGAAGCAACAGTTAGAACCAGACATGGAACAATGGACTGGTTCCAAATTGGGAAAGGGCACGTCAAGACTGTATACTGTCATCCTGCTTATTTAACTTATATGCAGAGAACATCATGCAAAATGCCAGACTGGATGAAGCACAAGCAGGAACCAAGACTGCTGAACAAAATATCAACAACCTCAGATATTCAGATGACACACTCCAATGGCAGAAAATAAATTGGAACTAAATAGCCTCTTGATGAGGGTGAAAGAGGAGAGTGAAAAAGCTAGCTTAAAACTCAACATTCAAAATACTAAGAATATGGTATCCTGTCCCATCACTTCATGACAAATAGATGGGGAAAAAGTGGAAACAGACTGATTTTATTTTATTGGGCTCCAAAAGCATTGCAGATGGTGACTGTAGTCATGAAATTAAAAGACACTTGCTCCTTGGAAGACAAGCAATGACAAACCTAGACAGCGTATTAAAAAGCGGAGACATCATTTTGCCAACAAAGGTCTGTATAGTTAAAGCTATGGTTTTTCCAGTAGTCACGTACGAATGTGAGACTTGGACCATAAAGAAGGCTGAGTGCCAAAGAACTGATGCTTCAAACTGTGATGCTGGAAAAGGTTCTTGAGAGTCCCTTGGACAACAAGGAGATCAAACTAGTCAATCCTAAAGGAAAGTGAAAGTGAAAGTCACTCAGTCGTGTCCCACTCTTTGTGACCCCATGACTACACAGTCCATGGAATTCTCCAGGCCAGATCCCTGGAGTGGGTAGCCTTTCCCTTCTCCAGGGGATCTTCCCAACCCAGGGATCAAACCCAGGTCTCCCACATTGCAGGCGGATTCTTTATCAGCTGAGCTACAAGGGAAGCCAAGAATACTGGAGTGGGTAGCCTATCCCTTCTCCAGCGGATCTTTCCTACTCAGAAATAGAACCGGGGTCCCCTGCATTGCAGGCGGATTCTTGACCAACTGAGCTATGAGGGAAGCCCCTATCCTAAAGGAAATCAACCTGAACATTCACTGGAAGAATTGATGCTGAAGTTAAAGTTTCAATACTTTGGCCACCTGATGCAAAGAGCCGACACAATGGAAAAGACAATGATGCTAGGAAAGACTGAGGGCAGCAGAAGAGGGTAACAGAGGATGAGAAGGCTGGATGGCATCACTGACTTAATGGACACGAGTTTTCGCAAACACCAGGAGACAGTGAAGGACAGGGAAGCCTGGCATGCTGCACTCCATGGGGTCGCAAAGAGTCAGATATGACTTAGCGACTGAACAACAATGACATAGGGACTAATGTAAGCAGTGACTAACAATAATTAAATCTGAAAAAGTTACCATTTTATTCTCAGGTGCTTTTAATCCTGAAAACTCTGTCTCCGATTATGTAATTATAAATGTGGTGATTGAGAATTTCAGTTTCTTCTCATGCTTGGCTGTTTTAAGGGTTTTTCTAATAATGATTTAACTATGTTTCAAATTATATCTATGAGAAATCTGGGTATCTGGATTACAAAGTTATTTACTAGGTACTTCAATCCATCTGGTAATGGCAGAAGGAAATCAACCACTTTTCGAGTTCTTACTTTTCAGTGATCACTTTATACAACAACAAAAACACCCAACACACAGAAGCGTGTGCTGAATGAGAGACTGAAGCATAAAGGAGAAGAGGCTGAAGAGCATGTTCCAGGAACAGAGTGTAACTTGGATAAATGTTTGTTGGCACAGAGTGAGGGAAGGGTAAGAAGATGGAAACAGGGGATTCCAGAATGATAACTACACAAGGAAATCCTGAGATGGGAGGAGGAACCTACGTAGCTTGGCTGGGATGCAGATTTCCTGCAAGTAAGGCAATCCATGCTGAGGAAAGTGTGGTCAAACACTTACCTCATCCCATTATAGAACAAGTTCTTATAGTCAACATTTACTCTAGTGATATTTTCTTTTGTGAGGCGTTCAACAGAGAATAACCGGCCCACTTGCTGAAAACCAGGAGCTTTTTTCTTGACATACTCCCTTTCAAAAGCCGGCAACCAAAAAATCTGTAAGGAGAAACAGGAAGTCTTTCAGTGGATAATCAGCTGTCTAGGTACAAACAGATCCTACATAGAATGGGAGGAGCCCCATTCCAGCATAGGTAACAGTCTATAAGGAGCAGAGAGATTCTAGACCTTGGTGAAAGAGTCAACCTCGCTAATACTGTCTAATGAATTCTTATAAAGGGGCTTTCACCAGGGTTGTTCTGGAGCTGAGTTTTCCCAGTTAACATCATGGAACCAAGGGTCCTCCGTGTCACCACACTAGGTAAAGTAGGCATGGAAGAAAGGTTAGAATCATAAACACCTCCTCTGACTGATACTAAAAATCATCTTTGTGAGAGGTTATTTCCAGCCAACAGGGAAGGCTATTATGACTCATCTGTGGAAATAGTTCTATTTGCAAAAAAACCCACTTATTTGTTTCTTTCATAGCATTCTTCCATATTCTGAGAATTTGACATTTGGAATGACTGCCCAAATGCAGAGTAGCTTCTGAAAAATATGATGAACAAATCTCTGCTCAAATAAGAACCAGATGTCCTTTCTGTATTATTAATGAAAGCCAAGTCCTCAAAGTCTTAAGTGTCCCATGCCCAGGCCCTTTCTAATAGATATATGTTGGTGATGGTGCAGGTCACATCATACAGCCATTAAACACATATTCCCTTTTAACAGAGGGGTGACATTTCATTTGGCTTTGAATAACAAATAGACTCAGTGTTTTCCCCCACTGATACAAATTTAACGGGGTCATTCCTAGATTGCCAAATATAGCTAGCTGTATAAAATAGTCATCTTCATTTTTATAGGGAGCAAAATTATTTAAGGATCCCAAGGAAGAGCTACAAGGTAGGTCAGATTCAACTGCTATGGTAGTGGGACATGTGACCCACCCACCAACCTCTACCATAAATACTGAGATAGACATACCAGACGTTGCTCAATCTGAGAGTCAAGGATTATGCTTACTACATGGCGGACATACAAAGCTCGGAGAGAATGATTCGGTGCAGGGCCATTAAGATCAAAGATCACAAACTTCTTTTCCTTCTGTGCAAGTTCCAATAATTCAGTTAGCTTTGGAATCTTCTGATTTCCTGCTCTTTCCCTATCAGCCTCTGATAAGGGTTTCATACCAAAAAATGGTTTGATCTAAAAACACATAAGAGAAAACACTGGCTCCCATCAAAAGCATTTTCCAATTCTCCTGCTTTTAGCCCCACACCAATTACCATTTAACCCACCCATCAGGCCCTCTGAAATACTGGTTCTGAGATAACAGTTGCCAAGGATAGAAATTAAATGTAATCTCCATTGGTAATCATGGTATTTGGAAGGATTTACTCTATATTGTAGAACCTATATTGTTGATTTAATCTATATTGTTGTATTTGCACTGAAGGTCTCCTCATGTTCTTGTCTTAAACTTCCTTTTCAATCTTTTTTTCTATAACTCTCCTCAAAGTATTACAATTCCTTTTCAGTCACACTGGCTTCCCACACATACTCTCACTGTTCAGGTTGTATGTAATGGAAAGAAAGTAGGCTTTGTCTTCAGACTGAATTGGAATCAATCCCAGTGCTGTAACTCATTTGTCTTCCTTACCATATCCACCTGTTAAAACCCTACCCTCAAACTGCAAAACCCAGTTAAAATGCTACCAACTTCCTGAAGTGTCCACTTACACACTCCTAAACTAAAGAGACTTCAACAGTGTTAGACCACAGTGACCAATTTTTATGCCTTTGTAATTGTATGTCTCATCCTGCCTTCTAGTCATTTGTATATATCCTAGATCAGATTCAAATCCTAGCTTCATGTACTTCTTGCTGTGTAACACTGGTAAAACTATTTAAAATGTCTAAGTTTTCATTACCCTAATATAAGATGGAGAAGGGGAGAGTAATATGTGTATTTCTAGGATTATTTTGAAGATCAAATATAATATTTATATTATATTTACCAGGTCTAGCAGCATGTCCAGTACACAGAGAACTGCACAGTTCATACCAGTTCCCTCACCCTCTACTGCTTCTACTGGAGGGCAGCTCCCTAATGGCAGGCACTGTCATAATTTCTTTGCCGTACACAGCATTTCATTTTATTCCTCAGTCCATACATGTATTAGCTATATTGATATAAGTACTTTCATTGTCATTTGCCAATTTTACATCATTTGTGTGTAAAGTCAGTGATTAAACACTGTCTCTCAGGAGAAGGACACAGTAGCTACACCTCACATATTCCCAAGACTAAAATAATATTTTTCTCTATACAACTTTATCTTCTCTCTCCTTCTCACCCTATTTCTTTTCCTTCCTTTACTTCCTAAGCAACCTGTCCTTTCTCACCATTTTCTCAAGAAAGAATCAATCACACTGAACACTGTTCCCATGCTATACCTTAAGGCAGATTGTAAGTGTGGAATTAAACCCTTCTACATCTGAGTTGAGGTCTATAATTAAAGGTTTTCTTAATCCTCAGGAAAACAGAAATTTGCTTTGAAATACAAGATTTTGTTAGATTCTATCAGATCTAGACCAATTGATTCACTTAATTGTTAGAACTTTGTGTGGGGAAAAAAAAATTGTTAAAAGAACAGGATGGGAAAGATCAAGAAAGGATTTAAATAGCCCAGCTGTGCATAATTTTTTCAAAGTCCTGGAATGGGTTTAAAAAAAAAAAGAAAAAGAAATGCACAGCTGCTAAGTCACTTCAGTCGTGTCTGACTCTGTGCGACCCCACAGACGGCAGCCCACCAGGCTCCTCTGTCCCTGGGATTCTCCAGGCAAGAACACTGGAGTGGGTTGCCATTTCCTTCTCCAGTGCATGAAAGTGAAAAGTGAAAGTGAAGTCGCTCAGTCGTGTCTGACTCTTAGCGACCTCATGGACTGCAGCCTACCAGGCTCCTCTGTCCATGGGATTTTCCAGGCAAGAGTACTGGAGTGGGGTGCCGTTGCCTTCTCCAAGAAATGCACTATACAAGAACATTTATTACTGAAGCCTTTAATGATAAAGTGGATGAAAAATACAAAATAGCAAAACTATAGAGATTAATCAATAGAAAAGTTAAAAACTAGATTTCAGTAATCTCTAAACAGCATTATGAGGTAGATCTAATATCTGAAGTAAATTGAGCCTCTTTTTTATATTGGGTTGGCCAAAAAGTTCATTCCAGGTTTTCCATATCACAGAAATATTTTGGCCAACCCAATATATAAAACAGGCGGACTTATTCAGAAAAATAAACTGGAACAGGACAATGCCAGTTTAGATTATCTCCAATATAAAGTTGAACATTTTCAAAACAATACTAAAAGACCCTTGGTTCTCTATGCCTATGCTTAGAAAAATTACAAGTAGAAGGGCCATCGAATGATCCAATGTATTGTACTGGTTTAGAAGTCTGAAAATTTATAAATTCGGCCCAATGATACCACTTAGAGGGAAACAATACAACTCAACAGACAATTATGAGAACTGCATGTAAGTATCAATGAACAGCAATACAGTTTTCTTGTTGATATAGGTACCTTTATTATTAATCTCACTACCATAAAAAATCAGATTGCTCAGAGTACTAAAACCAAGAAGCGGTATTTTCTAACAATCCTAAGTGCTTTTCTATGTCCTTTTCTATAAATGACATAGGAACACTCCTTTCTTCTCTACAGCATATTCTTATTGTTAGGAATCTACTTTGCAAAAAGAACCAGCAAAAGAAATGCACCACAGACAAATAACTGTCAGGAGTCACAGAAAATTCTATACTCATTATCAAATTATATCTGTGGACATTAGTATACTGAGTTTAAAAAATAATCAGATAATTATCCATGGTACTTAGCAACTGAACAACAAAAACCAGAATCCCTGAGGGGAAAAGAGGCAGAATAATTAGAGTCAAACTCGCTAAGAGTTCACATTGACTCTATTGAAACTGTTGCCTAAAATCCTGTTAATGCTGAAGTTGGAGCAGATTTAAGTCAATTTTGCTGTGGTTGTTCAGTTGCTAAGTCATGTCTGACTCTTTTGTGACTCCACGGACTGTAGCCCTCCAGGCTCCTCTGTCCATGGGTTTTCCCAGGCAAGAATATTAGAATGGGTTGCCTTTTCCTTCTCCCAGGGGATCTTCCCAGCCCAGGGATCAAACCCGTGCCTCCAGCATTCCTATACTGGCAGGCAGATTGTTTACTACTGAGCCACCAGGAAAGCCAATATAACAAGGATTAACTATCTCTTGTATTAGTCCAAGCAATATGTCTATTTTACATGTTTTTTAAAAACACCAAAACTGAGATGGTGGTCCTCTACCAATATCTGTCAGCTATTAACCAAAGAGTTACACCTCATTTTCTAGCACTGCTTAACCTGTATGTACTCTCTTTGGTTCTATCTTTACTTTCTTTCATGTTCCAGCTGATAAAGATAACCACTATTTATTGCTTTCACCAGAGCAAAATCGACAATTTACCTGAAAAGTTATGTTTCTATCATTTACAGAAGGCCCACTCTACTTTCTCAAGTCTTAAACAAAAGATCTTAAGGATATTCAGTAATCTTGTAACCTAACTTGAAATTCTAAGACTGACTCTGTAATTCTATTCTCACAGTTTCTAAGGAGAAATTTTAACTCCACAAAATAACAGTTCATCATACAGAATTCAGCAAACTTGCTCTGTGAAGGGCCATACACTAAAGATTTTTGGTTTTGTTAGTCTCTGTCACAACTATTCAACTCTATTATAAGACAAACGCAGCCATAAACAATTTGTAAGTGAATAAGCATGGCTATGTTCCAATCAAATTTTATTTATGGAAATCAAAATTTAAGTTTTATATAATTTTAACATGTCAGGAAACATTATTCTTTTGATTCTCCTTCAACCATTCAAAAATACAAGAACCATTCTGAGCTCACAAGCTGTACAAAAATAGTCAGTGGGCTGCATCTGAACAGCAGGCCATAGTTTGCAAACCCCTGGATCTAGGTCATGACATATTAGCTAAGGAGAGACATAATTTAATGAGAGATTACAAATTAACCAAACTTATCCATCATCAAATACTAAAGACAATTAAGATGATTTCTGGGATTAACTGGATATTAGAGAGTATAGGTAGCAAGCTTTTTTGAAATACACAGGTTTGTGTAAGTCAAGTCTTGACTTACACACACATCTTAGAACCATTCTCACAAAACACAGGAAAAAAAAAGACCTTTAGCAATCTCTAAATATTTCTTCCAGATCATCAAAATCTGTTTTTGAAAGTAAAATGGATGGCCATAGTCCAAGGGTACTAATTTAACAACCTGACATACATCAAAAAGTCTGCCTAATAATGTCTATTCCCTGAATCCAAGGCTTTTTATCTTTGGCTTAGAAAAGCATGCAGTCTTAGCAAAACTAGCCTAATAACCTTCAGACCTTACACTAGGTTCTTCTTTCTATTTTATGGTACCATATTCAATGTAATCCCTCTTGCTAACTTAAAATATCCAGTATTTTTTTTTTAGTTGGAGGCTAATTACTTTACAATATTGTAGTGGTTTTTGTCATACATTGACATGAATCAGCCATAGATTTACATGTATTCCCCATCCCGATCCCCCCTCCCACCTCCCTCTCTACCCGATCCTTCTGGGTTTTCCCAGTGCACCAGGCCTAGTTGATTAATTACCAAACACTAACTTTCTCTTTTTCATATTACCATTCACTAATATCACACTCTTAATACAGCAACTGCATTATCCTAATCAACAAAGGAGAATCTCATCATTTCTATAATTTGAGAACTGTCCATACATGGAACATATCTTTTGGATGCCCCTAAATCAAATCTTGGTTTAATGTTATTTACTGTTGGTTAAACTTAAAAACGAAAAAAGGTAATAATAGGTCAATTATGCAATTTTTCTAGACTCTCTTATAGAATCCCAAGTCCATTACCAAACAACAAATTGGCTCAATTGGCCAAAATTATGGCTCTCTCTAGGACATATGGGATTATTAAAATAATTGTTTTTTGCTCTTCAGGTGGCTCACAACTATAGAATGCTACAGGGAAAAAGATTTTTAATCTCTTCATGCTAAGTCACTTCAGTCGAGTCTGACTCTTTGGATCCTATGGACTGTAACCAGCCAGACTCCTCTGTCCCTGGAGGAAAATACTGGAATGGAGGAAATACTTTCCTCCTCCAGGGGATCTTCCTGACCCAGGGATCAAACCCACATCTCTTATGTCTCCTGCATTGGCAGGCAGGTTCTTTACCACTAGCGCCACCTGGGAAGCCCAACCTCTTCAGTCACATCAAAAATGAATAATAAACACACATTTTACTAGATGTTTTGCAGCTCCCCAAATAAACTGCTGTGCTAAACTAGAGCTCCACTTAAAGGAAATGTTTTGGCAAATCATACGAAACAGAATGCTCTGACTAATCCCCTTAGACAAGGGCCTCTTATAGAGAAGACAGACCAATGTATTGAATTCAAGAATTACATGGTAATCTTAGAAAAATGTATTCTCTCACAGTTTGGAAGCCAGAAGTCTAAAATCAAGGTGTTGGCAGGCCCATGCTCACCCTGTTGGCTCTGGGAGGAAATCTGTTTCTTGTCTCTGCAAGCCTCAGGTGACTGCTGGCATGCCTTGGCCTTCTTTGGCTAATAGCCGTATCACTCCAATTCTTACCTCCGTGATTACATCACTTCCCTTCTCTGTTTGGTCACTCTTATGTGTACATCTATTCTCCCCTTGTCTCTTCATTACAACAATATGTGATTATATTTAGGGTCCACCCAAACAATCCAGGATAAGCTCCTACTTTCCAGATCCTTAACTTAATCACATCGTTTGCCTTTATGATAACTGTCACAGGTTCTAGGGATTATGGTGTGACTGTATTTTTTTTTTTTTTTGGTGTCCCCAATCAACCTACTATACCAATTTTATCAATAACAACTATTTGTGTAAGTAATATCTAAATGAAGTGAAATATCCTTGATCTAGCAGTAGAAGATTTAAAAAATGTCTTGGGGTGTAATAATGAACGTTTGTCATGACAATTCTTTTTTGAAAAGTACATAAAACTTCAGTAAAGTTAGTTGTGCCTCTTGTATAACTCCTGTAGTTTTTTAATATGTGGGAATCAGGCTTTTTGACATTAACTCAAGACAAAATTGAATGTTCTATAGGGCTGTTGCATCCTTTCCAATTGCAGGACTCCCCAAACCCTCAGAAAACAATATCTGCTTCTAAAGAGACTGAAAAAAATAATATATTTCCTAGGAAGCAGCCTTCTAAGGATAGTGAGCCCATTACCAGGAACTGAATAATTCAAAATAATTATCAAAAATTTGTCTTTTACTTTGGCTGATATAATAAATATATAACTTATTACAGTATAATAAATAACATAGCCCAAGTTCTTGGAATTACAACAAAACAATTTAAATTCTTTAGCCTGAGAAGTAATGGAAAATTTTAAAAGCCCTATATTAACTTTTGACCAACTAGCACCACCATTTGTGCTGTAGCTCCATAGGGTGGATGGTGTCTATTGAGGCAATTATAATCACTCTCATTGGCCTTGGTTTTACAGCAGTGGATGCTACTTGAAGTATTTTGGTAAAATTATTAGTGCCATTAACTGTACATTTTCAACAACACTGAGAGAGAAGAAATAAGTATAACACACATATTTGCCTACTAAGCCCCATATACAAGACAATCATTCATTCAGCAACTTGCATCATGTGCTCATAAAACACAAATCATGTTCTCAAGACATGCACAGTTTAGAAAGGGAGATAAGACAAACAGACAAGTAAAACACGACATAAGTTCCCATCCGAAGCTCTCACTACCTACCCATTTTCTTGTCTTCTTCACAAAATAAACAGTCATTCCACTTAAGAAAATAAAATGATAAAAGGTCCATGACAGCAGTCACTGAAAAGTAACCTTCTTAAAGCTGGACTACAGTAACAATAAGACAAAATTTGCAGAAAGCTTCAAATGCATTATTTAACTTGACCTCAAAACTTTCTATTAAACATGAAAAACTGAAGTTTAAAGGAATGTTACATGCCTAATGATTCAACTAACAGGGAAATGATAAGTGACACCCAACTGTTCATGAACAATTCCAGGCAAAAATTCAGTCCTCGTGCTAAGACTCCTTTCTTGAGTGTATTATTTCCCACTATAGGTATCGTGCTAGAATGAGGGTATTCATTACCAGTAATGAGTGATATGGCAAGATTGTTCTGGAATGTATGTTAACAAACTACCTTCTTTACCAAGAAATCTTTTTATGGAAAGAAAAAACTGAACTAAATTGTGTGTTTAGTGATACAGCTGATATAAAGTATTTGGTTGTTCTAGAATAATAGCAATTAAAGACAAATAGGTGGGTACAATAAGTTATAGAAGATATGCGAGAAAGTGAACTATGTTTACTTTCAGTACAGTTCAGTCGTTTACTCGTGTACATCTACTTGTGACCCTATGGACTGCAGCACACCAGGCTTCCCTGGCCTTCACCAACTCCCAGAGCTTGCTCAAACTGATGTCCATCAAGTTGGCAATGCCATCCAACCATCTCATCCTCTGTCATCCCCTTCTCCTCCTGCCTTCAATCTATCTCAGCACCAGGGTCTTTTCCAATGAGTCAGATCTTCGCATTAGGTGGCCAAAGTATTGAGATTTGTCTTCAGCATCAGTCCTTCCAGTGAATATTCAGGACTGATTTTCTTTAGGATTGACTAGTTTGATCTCCTTGCAGTCCAGGGGACTCTCAAGAGTCTTCTCCAACACCACAGTTCAAAGCATCAATTCTTCGGCACTCAGCTTTCTTTATACTCCAACTCTCACATCCATACACGGCTACTGGAAAATCCATAGCTTTGACTAGATGGACCTTTGTCATATGCTGCCTAGGCTGATCATAGTTTTTTCTTCCAAGGAGCAAGCATCTTTTAATTTCATGGCTGCAGTCACCATCTGCAGTGATTCTGGAGCCCCAAAAAATAAAGTTTATCACTCTTCCATTGTTTCCCCATCTACTTACCATGATGCCATGATTTTAGTTTTCTGAATGTTGTTTTAAGCCAACTTTTTCAACTCTCCTCTTTCACTTTCATCAAGAGGCTCTTTAGTTCTTCTTTGCTTTCTACGATAATGGTGTCCTCTGCGTATCTGAGGTTATTGATACTTTTCCTGGCAATCTTGATTCCAGCTTGTAATTCATCCAGCCCAGCATGTTGCATGATGTACTCTGTATATAAGTTAAACAAGGAGGGTGATAACATACAGCCTTGACTTACTCCTTTCCCAATTTGGAACCAGTCTGTTATTCCATGACCAGTTCTAACTGTTGCTTCTTGACCTGCATACAGATTTTTCAGGAGGCAGGTCAGGTGGTCTGGTATTCCCATCTCTTTCAGGATTTTCCACAGTTTGCTCTGATCCACACAGTCAATGGCTTTGGCATAGTCAATAAAGCAGAAGGAGGTGTTTTTCTGGAACTCTCTTCCTTTTTTGATGACACAGTGGAGGTTGGCCTGGTTCCTCTGGCTTTTTTCTAAATCCAGCTTGATCATCTGGAAATTCTTAGATGATGTACAGTTGAAGCCTCACTTGGAGAATGTTGAGCATTATTTTGCTAGCGTGTGAGATGAGTGCAACTGTGCATTAGTTTGAGCATTCTTTGGCATTGTCTTTATCTGGGACTGGAATGAAAATTGAACTTTTCCAGTCCTATGGCCACTGCTGAGTTTTACAAATTTGCTGGCATATTGAGTGCAGCACTTTCACAACATCGTCTTTTAAGATTTAAAACGGCTCAACTGGAATTCCTTCACCTCCACTAGCTTTGTTTGCAGTAATACTTCCTAAGGCCCACTTGACTTCACATTTCAGGATGTCTGGCTCTAAGTGAGTTATCACACCATTGTGGTTATCTGGGTCATAAAGATCTTTTTTGTATAGTTCTTCTGTGTATTCTTGCCACCTCTTCTCAATATCTTCTGCTTCTGTTAGGTCCATACATATCTGTCCTTTATTGTGTCTGTCTTTGCATGAAATGTTCCCTTGGTGTATCTAATTTTCTTGAAGCAATCTCTAGTCTTTCCCATTCCATTGTTTTCCTCTATTACTTTGCACTGATCACTGAGAAAGACGTTCTTATCTCTCCTTGCTATTCTTTGAACTCTGCATTCAAACAGGTATATTTTTCCTTTTCTCCTTTGCCTTTAGCGTCTCTTCTTTTCTAGCTATTTGTAAGGACTCCTCAGACAACCATTTTGCCTTTATGCATTTCTTTTTCTTGGGAATGGTCTTGATCACTGCCTCCTGTACAATGTCACAAACCTCCGTCCATAGTTCTTCAGGCACTCTATCAGATCTAATCCCTTGAATCTATTTATCACTTTCACTGTGTAATCGTAAGGGATTTGATTTAGGTCATACCTGAATGGTCTAGTGGTCTTCCCTACTTTCTTCAATCTAAGTCTGAATTCTGCAATAAGGAGCTCATGACCTAAACCATAGTCAGCTCCCAGTCTTGTTTTTGCTGACTGTATAGAGCTTCTCCATCTTTGGCTGCAAAGAATATAATCAACCTCATTTCGGTTTGACCATCTGGTGATGGTCAATAGAGTCTTCTCTTATGTTGTTGGAAGAAAGTGTTTGCTATGACCAGTGCGTTATCTTAGCAAAACTCTGTTAGCCTTTGCCCTGCTTCATTTTGTATTCCAAGGCTAAATTTGCCTGTTAGACTCCAGGTAGTGCTTGACTTTCTACTTTTGCATTCCAGTCCCCTATAATGAAGAGGACATCTTTTTTGGGTGTTAGTTCTAGAAGGTCTTGTAGGTCTTCATAGAACTGGTCAACTTCAGCTTCTTCAGTATTACTGGTCAGGGCATAGACTTAGATTACTGTGATATTGAATGGTTTACCTTGAAAAAGAACAGAGATCATTCTGTCATTTTTGAGACTGCCCCCAAGTACTGCATTTTGGACTCTTTTGTTGACTATGATGGCTACTCCATTTCTTCTAAGGGATTCTTGCCCACAGCAATAGATATAGTGGTCATCTGAGTTAAATTCACCCATTCCAGTCCATTTTAGTTTGCTCTTCCCATCTCCTGTTTGACCACTTCCAATTTGCCTTGATTCATGGATCTAACATTCCAGGTTCCTATGCAATATTGCTCTTTACAGCATCAGACTTTACTTCCATCACCAGTCACATCCACAGCTGGGTGTTGTTTTCACTTTGGCTCTGTCTCTTCATTCGTTCTGGAGTTATTTCTCCACTCTTCCAGTACATATTGGGCACCTACCAACCTGGAGACATCAATTTCATATCCTATTTTTTTTGCCTTTTCATACTGTTCATGGGGTTCTCAAGGCAAGAATACTGAAGTGGTTTGCCATTCACTTCTCCCGTAGACCACGTTTTGTCAGAACTCTCCACCATGACCTGTCCGTCTTGGGTGGCCCTACACAGAATGGTTCATAGTTTCATTGAGCTAGACAAGGCTATGGTCCATGTGATCAGATTGGTTAGTTTTCTGTGGCTGTGGTTTTCATTCTGTCTGCTCTCTAAGGGATAAGGATAAGAGGTCTATGGATGCTTCCTGATGGGAGAGACTGTTGTGGAAACTAGGTCTTGTTCTGATGGGTGGGGCGATGCTCAGTTCAGTTCACTTGCTCAGTTGTGTCCAACTCTTTGTGATCTCATGGACTGCAGCACGCCAGGCCTCCTTGTACATCAACAACTCCTAGAGTTTACTCAAACTCATGTCTATTGAGTCAGTGATGCCATCCAACCACCCCATCCTCTGTCGTCCCCTTCTCCTGCCTTCAATCTTTCCCAGTCATCAGGGCCTTTCCAAATGAGTCAGCTCTTCGCATGAGGTAGCCAAAGTATTGGAGTTTCAGCTTAAACATCAGTCCTTCCAATGAACACTCAGGACTGATCTCCCTTAGGATGGAGTGGTTGGATCTCCTTGCAGTCCAAGAGGCTCTCAAGAGTCTTCTCCAACACCACAGTTCAAAAGCATCAATTCTTCGATGCTCAACTTTCTTTATAGTACAACTCTTACATCCATACATGACTACTGGAAAAACCACAGCCTTGACTAGACGGACCTTTGTTGGCAAAGGAATGTCTCTGCTTTTTAATATGCTATCTAGGTTGGTCATAACTTTCCTTCCAAGGAGTAGGCATCTTTTAATTTCATGGCTGCAGTCACCATATGCAGTGATTTAATAAAGTCAGCCACTGTTTCCACTGTTTCCCCATCTATTTCCCATGAAGTGATTGGACCAGATGTCATGATCTTAGTTTTCTGAATGTTGAGTTTTAAGCCAACTATTTTACTCTCCTCTTTCACTTTCATCAAGAGGCTTTTTAGTTCCTCTTCACTCTCTGCCATAAGGGTGATGTCATCTGCATATCTGAGGTTATTGATATTTCTCCCAGCAGTCTTGATTCCAGCTTGTGCTTCATCCAGCCCAGTGTTTCTCATGATATATTCTGCATATAAGTTAAATAAGTAGGGTGACAATATACAGCCTTGCCATACTCCTTTTCCTATTTGGAACCAGTCTGTTGTTCCACATCCAATTCTAACTGTTGCTTCCTGACCTGCATACAGATTTCTCAAGAGCCATGTCAGGTGGTCTGGTATTCCCATCTCTTTCAGAATTTTCCACAGTTTGTGGTGATCCACATGGTCAAAGGCTTTGGCATAGTCAATAAAGCTGAAGTAGATGTTTTTCTGGAACTCTTTTGCTTTTTCAATGATCCATTGGATGTTGAAACAGTATGAAAAGGGGCCATGCTAAGTAAATCTTTAATTCAATTTTCTGTTGATGGGCAGGGCTGTGTTCCCTCCCTATTATGTGATCTGAAACCAAGCTATGGTGGAGGTAATGAAGACTATGGTGACCTCCTTCAAAAGTTCCTGTGCACACACTGCCACACTGAGTGCCCCCAACCCTGAAGAAGGCCACTGTGGACCCACGATGCCTCCGGAGACTCCTGGACACTCACAGGCAAGTCTGGGTCAGTCTCTTGTAGGATCACTGCTCCTTTCTCTTGAGTCCTGTTGCACACAAGGTTTTGTTTGTGCCCTCCAAGAGTCTGTTTCCCCAGTCCTATGTAGGTTCTGGTGGCTCTATGGTGGGGTTAATGGCAACCTCCTCCAACAGGCCTTATGCCACACCCAGGTCTGCTGCACCCAGAGCCCCTGCCCCTGCAGCAGGCCACTGCAGACCCATACCTCCACAGGAGACACGCAAACAGTCAAAGGCAGTTCCGTCTCAGCCTCTGTGGGGTCTCCTGGTGTACACGAGGTTTTGTTTGAGCCCTCTGAGTGTCTCTGCTGGGTGTGGGTTTGATTCTAAATGCAATTTTGCCCCTCCTACAGTCTTTGCTCTAGTTTATGATAAGTGAAAATAATGAATGTGGTATCACTTAAATGCATTAAAGTTTTGACAAAGTTGGTTCAGAAATAAATTCATTTAAAATGTTTTAAAGTCCTCTGAATCCTTTACCAACAAATATTACTGCAAGATTGTAATTCAATTTTCTCTTTGTAAAATGACAAACTGATAATTCAGTATTCAGTCTTCTCCTTAAGATATGGATTAAATCTTTATTTACATGTGGGTCATCTATCCAAATAGTAGAGGTCCTATCAGTTCAGTTCAGTCGCTTAGTCGTGTCCAACTCTTTGCGACCCCATGAATTGCAGCACAGCCAGGCCTCCCTGTCCATCACCAACTCCCAGAGTTTACTTAAACTCATGTCCATCCAGTCAGTGATGCCATCCAGCCATCTCATCCTCTGTCGTCCCCTTCTCCTCCTGCCCCCAATCCCTCCCAGCATCAGGGTCTTTCCCAATGAGTCAACTCTTCGCATGAGGTGGCCAAAGTATCAGAGTTTCAGCTGCAGCATCAGTCCTTCCAATGAACACCCAGGACTGATCTCCTTTAGGATGGACTGGTTGGATCTCCTGCAGTCCAAGGGACTCTCAAGAGTCTTCTCCAACACCACAGTTCAAAAGCATCAATTCTTCGGCGCTCAGCTTTCTTCACAGTCCAACTCTCACATCCATACATGACCACTGGAAAAATGATAGCCTTGACTAGATGGACCTTTGTTGGCAATGTAATGTCTCTGCTTCTTAATATGCTATCTAGGTTGGTCATAACTTTCCTTCCAAGGAGTAAGCATCTTTTAATTTCATATATTTCCCCCCAAATAACTGTGTGCTTTGGACTAACTTTGGCATGCCTGGTATTGTTTTTAAACAAAAACAAAAATTCCTCATTTCTGAAGGAACTCAAGTCCTTAAAATTGTTACCTTCTGCTATTTTTATTTTAGAACATTGTATTATTGGTCTGCTTAATAGAGATTAAAACTACAAACATTTATTGTTCTCAAATACTTAATATTCTTACATGACCAACCCACTGCAATTAACATTTTTTTATATCAACTTCCAAAACAGGACTCTAATTTCAGAAATACAGAACTCCTTTAACAACACAGGAGTTAGGAGTGTTGATCCCCACACAGTTAAAAATCTGACTATAACTTTACAGTCAGTCCTTTTTATCCAGTTCTGCATCTGCAGATTCAATGAACCACAGATGGTGCAGTACTTAGCATGCACTTTTTTAATCTGCATAAAAGTAGACCTATGCAGTTCAAGCCCATGTTGTTCAAATGTCAACTGTAAAACTACTAAATACTTCTGTAACCCAAATTATGTGCCATCTCTTAGACAGCAAAGTATCAAAGGTTGACTTCTTCATACTATACAAATTATAGTTCTTACAAGCAAAAAGGATGCCAGAAACAATCAGATATGTTTGATATCAGAGTGCATGCACTACATTTTACTTTTAATCTTGGCACTATTCCTTGTTTTGAAATCTTTGTTAAGTGTATGTTTATCATTATAAGCAATAGTCAAATGGTTTTCCAGAGTTGGCTGTATCATTTTGCATTCCTACCAGCTAGGCATGGGAGTCTAATTGATCCATATTCTCTAAGGCTTTTTAAAGTCATTCTATAGGTTTTATAGTAATATCTCATTGTGGCTTAAACTTATATTTCCTTAATGATTAATTGAGCAGCTTTCCATGTGCTTATTTGTCACCCATGTGCCGTCCATTCATCTTTGGTAAAGTAGTTAATCAATTATTTGGCCATTTTTTAAATGGCTTAATTTCTTTTCTGAATTTGAGCTTTTAATATATTCTACATAGAAGTCCTTTGACAGATATGTGATTTGAAAATACTTTCTCCCAGTTTGTGGCTGTGAGAAAACAATGTATTTCACAGGGCAAAAGTTTTTCATTTTGACAAAGATCAATTTATCAGTTTTTTTTTAAGGATCATGCTTTTGTTGTTCTAAAAACTCTTTACCTAATCCAGAGTCACTGCAATTTTCTTCTACACTTTCTACCAGAAGTTTATGCTGAACAAGAAAAATAAAAGATTTTATTTTTTAGTGTCATTTATTCATTCTCTGATGCTGTTTTTTTCATGTAGATCCAAGTTTCTGACCTACATCATTTTCCTTCTCTCTGAAGAACTTCTTTTGATGTTTCTTGCAAGGTAATTCTCTTGGTGACAAATTATGTTTTTGTTTGAGAAAGTCTTCAGTTCTTTAACTTTGAAGAATAATTTTGCTCGATATATAACTTTAGGTTACTGGGTTTCTTTCTTTTAACATTATAAATAGTATATTCTTTTCTTATTTGCATGGTTTCTGATGAGAAGTTTGGTGTAATTATCTTTGATCCTCTATAGGTAGGGATTTTTACCCCACTCTTTGGATCCTTTTGTCTTTGGTTTTCTGCAATTTAAATATAACATGATTAGATATATATCTTTTTGTTATTTATCTTGCTTGATGTTGTCTGAAGCTCCTGGACATGTGGTGTTCAATTCACTTACATTTTTTTTGTTGTTTTAAGGAGAGGAGTGACAGCTTTCAAGATCTTTGCATATCAAAGTTGAAACTGGAAGTCCCCTCTGATTAGATTAAGGGTGTTGGTGGGGGAGGTTTCTATAAATAATGACTTTGTATTCTGTGTTCACACTAAACTCACCTATTAATTCTTGGGTATTTTTGTAGATTCCTTAGTATTTTATATATAAACAATTAGGTTCTCTGCAAATAGAAATAGTTCTGTTTCTTCCTTTGCAATCAGTATGCTTTTTTTCTCACTTATTGCACAGGCTAGGACTAACAACATGATGTTGAGTAGAGTGATGAGGCATGCTTCCTTTTTCCAGGTCTTACGGAAATGAGTTCAGTCTTTCACCATTTAGTATAATGGTAGCTGTTAAGAAAGTTTCTTTCTATTTTCAATTTTCTGAGAGAATTTATTAAGACTGGATGTTTAACTTTATCAAATGATTTTTCTGCATATATGAGGATGATTATATTATTTCCTTCTTTGTATATGTTAATATTGTAAAATTTACTGATGTTCAACTGTGAACCAGATTTGCATTCTCAGGATAAAACCCTTTTGGTCATGACATGTTATTCTTTTTATATATTACTATATTCAGTTTGTTAATATTTTGTTGAGGACTTTTACATTTTATCCACAAGGGATATCATTCTCAAAATTTCTTCAAATGCCTGGAACTTCCCTGGTGGTACAGTGGCTAAGACTTCATGCTCCTGATGCAGGGGACACAGGTTCAAGCCCTAGTCAGGGAACTAAGATCCAGCATGTCCCATGGCACAGCCTAAAAAATATTTCTTCAAATGCCTTTTTAGAGATCTGTTATCACATATATGCTGCTATCATAAAAATATATTAGAGATTATTCTTCCTTCTTCTATTTTGTGGAAAATATCTGTAGAATAAGAAATAGTCTAATTTCTTCTTTGTGCATTTTGTAGAAATCACCAGTGAATATACATCACCAAATGGAATTTTCTGTTGGAAGTATTTCCACTACAAATTCAGTTTATTTAATAGATATAGTACTATTTAGGTTATGTACTTCTTCTTGAGTAATTTTAGGTAGTTTGCATCTTTAAAGAATTGTTCCATTTCATCTAAGTTGTCACCTTTATTAGCACAGAGTTGTTCATACAAAATGCTGTGCTGTGCTTAGTCGCTCAGCCGTGTCCAACTCTTTGTGACCCCATGGACTGTAGCCCGCCAGACTCCTCTGTCCATAGGGATTCTCCAGGTAAGAATACTGGAGTGGGTTGCATGCTCTCCTCCAGGGGATCTTCCCAACCCAGGGATAGAACCCAGGTCTCCAGCATTTCAGGCAAATTCTTTACCAGCTAAGCCACCATGGAGGCCCAAATCCCAACTGACTAGAGATTTATCAATTCTGTTGATCTCTTTAAAGAATACATTTTTGTTTCACTGATGCTTTCTGTTTCTCTGTTTCTATTTCATTGATTTCTGTTGTTTATTATGTATTTTCTTCTGTTCATTTTTTGCTTAATTTGCTCTTCTTTTTCTAATTTCTTAAAGAGAAAGCTTAGATTATTTATTGGAGACTCTTTTAAAATAAGCAGATAATCCAAGACTTTTTCCTCTAAGCATTTAGTTGTAGGCCACCAATTTTAATATGCTGTATTTTTATCTTCTTTCAGTGCAAAGTATTTTCTAACTTTCCTTGACAATTATCTTTTACCTATGGGTTATTTAGAGGTTTTCTTTCCTGTTTTTTTTTTAATATTTGGGAAGTTTCTAATTTTTTTAATTTTTAAAAAAGAACCAAACAGAAATTCTAGAGTCAAAGAACTCAACAAATGCAGTAGAATTCACTGAAAACAGAGTAGATCAGATGGAAGAGAGAGTAAGTGAGCTACGACAGGAATCAAAAAATACTTTGAGCAGAAGAGGAGAAAGAACTAAGGATTTTGAAAGTAAAAAAAAAAAAAAAAACCCTACAAGAGCTATCAGACTCCATTATGAGAGCCAACATAAGAATAACAGATACACCAGAAAGAGAAGAAAAAGAAAGAGGGCAAAGCAAATAATATCTGAGGAATTCTAATCCTGGGCAAAGACCAAGACTTACAAACCCATGAATTTAACTGAACATCTTATTATCTCAACGCAAAAAGACATTCTCCAAGACTCATTATAAGGAAGCTATCAAAAGTCAATGATACAGAAAAAAATCTTAAGGACTGCTGTGAGGGAGTGGAGGGGGAGTAACCTAAAAACACCACCACCACCACTAGACAATCATCAAATTTCTCAGCAGACACTCTACAGGCAAGGAGGGAGTAGAATGACACATAGAAAATATTGAAAGCTAAAAATGCCAGAATAGTCTATCAAGCAAAATTATCCTTCAGATATGTAGAAGAAATAAAGGCTTTCCTAGATAAACAAAAGCTGAGGAAGTTCACCTCCATTAAACCTGCCCCACAAGAACCGTTGAAAAGAACTCTTCTATCCGAAAAGACAAAAGTACACAAAACTCTGAGTAAAGTGATAAACAGGATTAGGAAAATGTAACTCTATTTTACAAAAGGTTTAAACAATTAATTACAGCATAAAAGTTAAAGGGAAAAAAACACTAATACAAACTAAAGCTACTGTATTTCAGTAATGAACTCACAGCATAGAAAGAGATAATTTCTGGCAGCAAAATTATAAAAGGGGAAGAACAAAAGGATAGGACCTGTATGAGTAAATGAAGATAAATTGCTATCAGTAGAAAAAGGACTTTAATTTATGAGATACTTTATACAACCTCATGGTAACCATGGAGTTTCCCCAGTGGCTCAGTAGTGAAAAATCCTCCTGCAATGCAGGAGAAGCAGGAGATGCAGGTTCGATCCCTGAGTGGGGAAGATCCCCTGGAGGAGGAAATAGCAACCCATTCCAATATTCTTGCCAGAAAAATCCCATAGACAGAGGAGACTGGAAGTTTACACTCCACAGGGTTGCAAAGAGTTGGACATGACTGAGCAACTGAGGTTACCACATGCAAGGTAACCACAAAATAAAAACATTTAAAAAGGGGAAAACTGAGCACACTATCATGGAAAACCACCAATTTAAAAAGCTATACAAAAAGAAAGCTATACACAATGGTACTGATTAACTTATTTGTAGGGCAGGAATAGAGACACAGATATAGAGAATGGACTTGCGGGGGAAGGAGTGGGTGGGACGACTTTAGAGAGTAACACTGACATAGATACATACACTGCCGTGTATAAAACAGATCGCTAGTGGGAAGCTGCTACATAACACAGGGAGCCCAGCTCAGTGCTCTGTAAAGACCTACAGGGGTGGGATGGTCCGGGGGTAGCTCAAGTGGGAGGGGATATAAATATATACTTATGGCCGATCTGCGTTATGGTACAGCACAAACCAACACAACATTGTAAAGCAATTATCCTCCAATTTAAAATAAAATTTTAAAATTGTTTTTAATTTTTAAAAAAAAGCTTTACAGAGAGATTGGCCAAGATGACAGAGTAAGAAGACCTTCAGTTCACTTCCTCTCATGGGTTCACCAAAATTACAACTATTTAAAGAGCAACGACTGATGAGAAAGACCAGAATTGAGCAGGAAAAAAATCTACAAGTAATATATAGAGAAGAAATCATGAGACATATAGGAGGGGTGAGGTCAAAGTTCCCTGGTGGGCAACCCACAAATGAGAGGTTAACTGCAATTGTAGAAGTTTTTCCCAAGGAGCAATGGTTCTGAGTCCTACATTGGGCTCCCCAGCCAAGGGGTCCTGCACCAGTGAGATTCACCCCCCCCCAGAACATTTGTCTGTGAAGGCCAGCAGGGCTTACTTTTGGAAGACCCAGAGGACAGTGGGAAATAGAGACTCCATTCTTAAAGGGCAAACACAAAATTTCCCATGATCCAAGGCAGAAGCAGAAATTTTAAAGAAGCCTGGTTCAGACCCATTGGCTGATCTTAAAGAGTTTCCAGAGAGGCAAGAGGTAACTAGAACTTATCTTGGAGACAGACACTGTAGCAGCCATTTTCAGGAGCTCATTCTACCACATGGACATTGGTGCTGTCAAGCACCATTTTTCAATCCTCCCTCCAGTTTATTAGCACTGGGACCCAGCCCAACCTACCAGTCTGTCAGCACCAGTATTGAGACACCTCAGGCCAAGCCAACTACCCAGGTGGGGACACAGCCCCACTCACCAGCAGGCAGGCTGCCTTATGACACCCTGAGCCAACAGATGACCATGACACAGCCCATACACTAGACAGGCACTAGTCCCAGGACCTCCAAGGCCCTGTGGCCAGAGATCCTAGAACCCAGCTCTGCCAACAAGTGGACTGGCACTAGCTCTAAGACTCAGCTTCAACCACTGGTGGGTGGGAACCAGCAACAGGATCTCTTGGGCACAGAGCCTACTCACCAGCAGACGAACACCAGCCCCAGGACCAGTGTAGCCCCAGAACATGCCATAGCAGGCCCTAAAGCACATATCAGCAGGGCCTAAAGCACACATCAGCTGGGCCTAAAGCACACATGAGCAGGCTGTTACCACCCTAGGACCCCCTAGGTCACAGCCCTACCCACCAGAAGGCCAACACCAATTCTGAGACACATTGGGCCCCTCACCCAACTGTCCCAGGATATAGCCCCACCCACGAGTGGGTTTACAAAAGCTTTTGGACAGCTTGAACTTCACAGTCAGCTGTGTAAGAAATCAGCTCCACACAACAGCAGGCCACACCAGCTCTAGGACCCACAGGACCCTGAATCCAGAGATCTCAACACCTGACTCTACCCACCAGTGAACTGGCACTAGCCCATGATGGCCCAGGCCCTGGCCACACTAGCAAGTCACATTAGCACCAAGATACTTCTCAGTCAGTCAGTTTAGGATCAAGTCCTACCCACCAGCAGTCCAGTACCAATTTTGAGACACCTCAGAAACCACAGCCAGCCATGTCAGGAACCAGTTCCCCCACTAGCAGGCCAACAAAAGTAGTAATATCAAGTTCATCTGCAATAAGTATTAAGGGATACAAAACAGAAAGAAGTAAAACGTAACGTCAAAAACCATGCAGAAAGAAGACTGAAATTCAGCATTATTAAAATGTATTAGAAATTAAGAGATCAGAAACTTCAAATAATCACACACACTATTGCCGTTATAAACCTCACAAACCAAAAGCCACAAATCTACAACAGATACACACACAAAAAAGAGAAAGGAATCCAAACATAACACCTAATGCAGTCATTACATCACAAGGAAAAAGGACAAAAGAAGATGAAAGGAACAAAAAAGAACTATAAAAATAATTAGTATAATGTTATTTAGTCGCTAAGTTATATCCAACTCTTCTGTGACCCCCATGGACTGCAGTCCACCAAGCTTCTCTGTCCATGGGATTTCCCACGCAAAATACTGGAGTTGCCATTTCCTTCTTCAGAAGATCTTCCTAACCCAGGGATCAAATCCGTTATCTCCTGCATTGGCAGGCAGATTCTCTACTGCTGAGCCACAAGGGGAGCCTGGTAATTAGTATATACCCATCAGTAATTACTTTAAATATAAATGGACTAAATGCTCCAACCAAAAGACAAAGAGTGGCTGAATGAATACAAAAACAAGACCCATATATATGGTACTTACAAGAGATTCACTCCAGATCTAAAGACACACACATAGAGAAAGAAGGAGGTGGGCAAAGACACTGCATGCAAAAGGAAACAAAAAGCCAGGAAGAAACAGAAAATATCAACAGACAGATTATCAGTACTGAAGCTGAGTAAGTATTAAAAAAAAAAATTCCCAACAAAATCCAGGATCACAGGGTTTCAATGTTGAATTATATCAAACATTTAGAGAAGAGTTAACATTTATCCTCCCCAAAACATTCCCAAAAACTGCAGAGGAAGGAATGTTTCTGAACTCATTCTATGAGGTCAGTATCAGCCTAATACCAAAACCAAAGATAGGACACACACAGAAAAAATTACAGGTACAAAAATTCTCAACAAAATATTAAAAACTGAATTTAACAATACATTAAAAGATCCATACACCATGATCAAGTGGGATTCGTCCCAGGGACATAAGAATGCTTCAATATCCACAAACCAAACAATATGATACACCGCAATGACAAGCTGAAAAACAGAAATGATATGATCATCTCAATAGATGCAGAAAAGCTTGTGACAAAATTCAACATCTATCTATGACAAAAAGACTCTCAACAAAGTAGGTATTAAAGGAACATATGCAAACATAAGAAAGACCATGTATAAGTCCACAGCTAACATCATATCCAAAGGTGAAAAGCTGAAAGCATTTCCGCTAATTCAAGATCAAAACAAGGATGCCCACTCTCACTGCTTTTATTCAACATGGTATTGGAAGTACCAGCCACAGCAATGAGAGAAGAAAAAGAGTCTAAATTAGAAAGGAAAAACTAAAACTGTTTGCAAATGACAAGATACTATACAAACAAAATCCTAAAGCCACCAAAAAACTACTAGAACTCATTAATAAATAAATAAATTTAAGTAATTTATTATAAATAAGTAATTTATAAAATTTATAAATAAATAATTTTTGTAAGTAAATTTATAAATGAATCTGGTAAAGCTGCAGGATACAAATGAACTATCAGAAAGAGAATTAAGAAAACAATCCCATTTATCATTGCACCAAGAAGAATAAAATACCTAGGAATAACTAAGGAAGTAAAGAATTGACCTCAGAAAAATACAAGATGTTGATGAAATAACTGAAGACAATACAAACAGATGGAAAGAAACACAGTGTTCATGGATTGGAACATTAAAATATTGCTAAGATGACAATATTACATAAGCCATCTACAGATTCAATGCAATTCCTGTCAAAATATCAATGGCATTTTCATATATCCAGAACAAATAATTTAAAAATCTGCATGGAAACACAAAAGAGACTGAAGAGCCAAAACAATCTTGAGAAAGAAGAAAAGAGCAGGAGGAATAAAGTTCCCTGACTTCAGACTACACTACAAAGCTACAGTAATCAAAACAATATAGTACTGGGACAGAAACAAATATATAGATCAATGGATCAGAATAGAGAGCCAAGAAATAATCCCACACACATATATCCAAAGAAAAGGAAAACACTCTTTTGAAAAGATACATGCACCCCAATGTTCATAACGGCATTATTTATAACAGCCAAGATATGGAAGCAACCTAAGTATCCATCAACAGATGAATGGATAAAGAAGATATGCTATATATACACACACACACACACACACACACACACACACACAATAGTATAACTCTTCTATGTAGTATATATATACAATGGTATACTCTTCAGCCACAAAAAAGAAGGAAATCTTGCCATTTGCAACAAAGAACTTGAAGGGTATTATGCTAAGTGAGATAAGTCATATAGAGAAAGACAAATACTGTGTATTTTCATTTACATGTGGACTCTACAAAGTAAAACAAACAAATGAACATAACACAACAGAAACAGACTAACTCTAAATGCAAACAAATTGAACTCATCAATCAAAAGGCACAGAGTGGCTGGATGAATTAAAAAAACAAGACACAACAATATGCTGCCTCAAGACACTCATTTCAGTTATAAAGACACACAGGATCCAAGTGAATGGGGTACAAGATGATACTCCAAGCAAATGATAACCAAAAGAAAATGGGTGTAGCCATACTTAGGACAGACTGATCTCAAGCCAAAAATGATAACAAGAGATAAAAATAAATACATATGATGATATAGTGATAAAGCTGTCATTATATCAAGAAGATATAGCAATCATGTATGTTTACAACACCCAAGGACTTAGGGAAGAAACAGAGAAAAATACAACATTAGGGGACTTAGTATCCCACTAAGAACAATAAACATATCAGTCACACAGAAAACAACAAAATGACAGAACTGAACAACACTTTAGAACAAATTAAATTAACAAACATTTATAGAACACTCCATTCTACATCAGTAGAATGCATACTGTTACTGTTTTCAAGTATACACAGAATATTCTCCAGGACGGGTCATATCATGGGCCACAAAAAAAATCTTAGCAAATTTAAGAATGCTGAAATAATACCAACACTCTTCTGTGACCACAACAGTATGATATCAGAAATCAACAACAAAAAGAAAGCAGAGCCACAAATCTTTGGGAACTAAATGACACACTTCCAAATAAGCACTATATCAAAGAAATCAAAAGGTTAATTAACAACTATCTCAAAACAAATGAAAGTGAAAATAAACAACATACTATATTTTGTAAGATGCAGAAAAAGCATTTCCAGGAGGAAAGCTTATATCAACAAATGCATACAGTAAGAGATGAGAAAGATCTCAAATAAATTACCTAGGTTTGCACCTCAAGTAACTAGGAAAAGAGGAACAAATTAAGCCCAAAGTTAGCAAAAGAAAGGAAATAATAAAAAATCAGAGCAGAAATAAACATAATAGAAACCAGAAAAACAATAGAAAAAAACCAATGAAACTAAAAGCTGGTTCTTTGAAAAGATAAAAAAAAATTAACAGATGTTTTGCTAACTAGGAAAAGAAGAGAGATGACTCAAACAATTAAAATTAGAAATGAAAGAGGAGACATTACAACTAATACTACAGAAATACACAGAACTGTAAAAAACTACTATGAACAATTCTATGCCAACAAATTTACATAACCTAAAAGAAATTATTACACTTCTAGAAACAGACAATATGTCAAGATTGAATCAGGAACACATAGAAAATCTGAACAAATCAATAATGAGTCAAGAGGTTGAACCAGTCATCAAAAATCTCTCAATGCATAAAACTCCAAGACCACATGACTTTAAAGGTAAATTCTACCAACCATTTAAAGAATAATTAAGACCTATCCTCCACAAACTCTCCAAAATATCAAGGAAGAGAGAACACTTTCAAGCTCATTCTTTGAAGTCAGCCTTATACCAAAACCACAGGAAAAGAAAACTATTGACCAACAACAGTCCTGATAAATATGATGGTTTACTCACTAAGTCATTTCCAACTCTTATGACTCCTCATGACTGTAGCCCACTAGGCTCCTCTATTCATGGGATTTTCCAGGCAAGAATATTGGAGTAGACTGCACTTCCTTCTCCAGAAGTTCTTCCCAACCTAGGAATTGAACCTGGGTCTCCTGCATTGGAGGTAGACTCCTGAACTGCAGGTAGATTCTTTACCAACTGAGCTATGAGTGAAGTCAGTCCCGATAAACATAGGTATAAAAACTCTCCACAAGATAATAGCAAGCCAAATTCAAGGATTCATAAAAAGAATTATATACCATGACCAAGAGGGATTTATCCCTAAGATGCAAAGACAAGTCAATGTATGCAAATCAATTAATATAATTCATCGTATCAACAAAATGAAAAATAAAAATCACATGATCATCTCAAAAAACGATGAACAAAATACAAAATCCTTTCATGATTAAAAAAGCCCTTAACAGATTAGGTATAAAAGGAACATATATCAACATAACCAAGGCCATATCTGACAAACCCATGGATAACATTATACTCAATGGAGAAAAACTGACAGTATTCCTCTAAGGGCAAGAGTAAGACAAGGAGGTTCACTCTCACCACTCCTATTCAATACAGTACTGAAAGTCCCAGCTACAGAATTAGGCACAACAAAGAAATAAAAGGCATCCAAATCAAAAAGGGAGAATTAAAATGCTTGTCATTTGTTGGTTACATGATCTTGTATAAAGAAAATCCCAAAAAGCCAGTCAAAAAACTGTTAGGATTAATCAGTTTCAGTAGAGTGGCAGGATGCAAAAGAAATATAAAGAATTTGGTAGCATTCCTTTACACTACTGACGAAGCATCAGAAAAAGAAATAAAGAAGACTATTCCATTCATAGTAGTCTATTCCATTCCATAGTAGTCTTCCATAAAGAAGACTATTCCATTCCATTCAAGACTATTCCATCCATGTTTTAATAGTATTAAAAACAATAGAATACATAGGAACAAATTTAACGAAGGAAGTGAAAGATGTGTATGGTGAAAACTATGAGACTTTGATGAAAGAAGACAAAAACAAATGGAAAGACACTCTGGGTTCATGGATCATAAGAATTAATACTGTTAAAATGGCTATATTACCCAAAGCTTTGAATCTAGATTCAAAGCAATCCTCATCAAAATACTGAAGGCATCCTTTACAGAGACAGAAGAAACAATCCTGCAATGTGCATGTAATCACAAAAGACCCTGAATAGCCAAAGAAATTCTGAGAAAGAAAGAACAAAGCTGGAGATACCATACTTCCTGATTTGAAATTATACTTTAAGTCCACAGTAATACAAATAATATGGTACCAGCCCCATAATAGATACAAAGACCAATGGAACAGATTAAAATGTCCAGTATTAAGCTCTGGAATTATATGTGCTGTGCTTAGTCGCTCAGATGTGTCCGACTCTTTGTCACCCCATGGACTTGCCCACCAGGCTCCTCTGTCCATGGGGATTCTCCAAGCAAGAATACTGAAGTGGGATGCCATGCCCTCCTCCAGGGGATCCTCCCAACCCAGGGATTAAACCCAAGTCTTCTGCACTGCAGGCGGATTCTTTACTGTCTGAGCCACCAGGGAAGCCCCTGAGATCACATGGTCAACTAATATTCAAGAGGAGAGCCAAGAACACTCAATGGGGAAAAGACAATATCTTCAACAAATGGTACTGGGAAAACTGGAGAAACATATGCAGAACAATGAAATTGAACCCATGTCTCACACCACTCACCAAAACTAACTCAAAATGGATCCAGACTTAAACATAAGATTGATACCATAAAACTCCCAGAGGAAAATGCAGAGAAGCAGCTCACCAATACTGGTTTTAGCAATGACTTTTCTGGACACGATGCCAAAAGCACAAACACCAAAAGCAAAAATCAACAAATGGGACTACATAAAACTCAAAACCTCCTTTATGGCAAATAAATAATTAACAAAATGAAAGACAGCCAAGAAAATGGGAGAAAACTTCTGCAAACCATATACTGGATGAGGAGTTAATATCTAAAATATATAAAGGAAGTATACTACAACATAACAATAATAAATGTGACTAGAAAAATGGACAGAAGAACTAAATAGATATTTTCCAAAGAGGACATCAAAACAGCCACCAGGCACATGAGAAGATGTCAAAATCACTAATCATCAGGGACATGCAAATAAAAACCACAATGAGATTATCACCTCACACCTGCTAGAATGGCTATTATCAAGAAGACAAGAGACAACAGATACCAGCAAGGATGTGGTGAAAATGAAAAACTTTCACACTCACTGGCAAAGTAGTCCAACTATTATGGAAAACAATGTGAATTTTCCTGAAAAAATTAGAAAAAGACCTATCAAATGATTCAGCAACCCACTTCTGGATATATATCCAAAGGAAATGAGAACAGGAGTTCAATGAGATATATGCACTCTCATGCTCACTGCAGCGTTATTCACAATAGCCAAGATATGGAAACGACTTAAATGCTCATCAACAAATGAATGAATAAAAATGATGTAGTGTATATACACAACAGAATATTATTCAGCCATGAGAAAGGAAGATATCCTGCCATTTGTGACAAAATGGATGGACTGTGAACACCCAGATTATGCAAGGTAAGTCAGACAGAGAATGATAAGTACTATATGATATTATTATACATAGAACCTAAAAGTGTCAAACCTGCAAAAAGAAAAAAAAAATTGTAAAACAGTGGTTACCAGGGGATGGGGACTGAGGATAAGATTGATAGTATTGAAGGGTACAAACTTATACTGAGCACTAAACAAGTCATAGAGATCTAATGCATAATATATTGAATACAGGTAATAATAGTGTACTTTAAAGTTTACTTGTCTGCATGCCTTTTATCTTTCCTTCCACAATACACTGTCTAGGACCTCCAGTATGTTCGGCAGAAGTGGTAAGGAAGGGCATTCTTTTTTTAAAAAAAAATTATTTTATTGAAGTATAGCTGATTTACAATGTTACATTAATTTCTGCTGCATGGCAAAGTTTATATACATACATACATATATATATATGTATATATATATATATATATATACACACACACACACATTCTTTTTTACATTCATTTTCACAGGATATTGATACGGCACGAGTCCCTGTGTTACACACTAGGACCTTGCTGTATATCCATTCTATATATAATAGTTTGCATCTGCTAATCCCAAACTCCCAATCCACCCTTCCCCATACCTGATCCCTCTCGGCAACCACTCTATGTCCATGTGTTTGTTTCTGTTTGGTAGATAAACTCATTTGTGTCACGTTTTATATTTCACATATAAGACATAGCATATGGCATCTGTCTTTTTCTTTCTGACTTACCTCACTTAGTATGATAATCTCTAGGTCCATTATTTCATTGTTTTTTATGTTTAAGGAGTATTCCACTATACATACGAATCACTCTTCTTTATCCATTCACCGAAAGATGGACGTTTAGATTGTTTCCACATCTTGCTATTGTGAATAGTGTTCCTTTGAACATACAGATGCATATATCTTTTTGAATTACAGTTTTGCCTGAATATGTGCCTAGGAGTGGGATTGCTGCATCATATGGCAACTCTTTTTTTAGTTTTTTAAGGAACCTCAATAAAGTTTTCCATGGTGGATACACCAATTTACATTAGGGAAGGCACTCTTGCCTTGTTCCCAATGTTAGAAGAAAAACATTCATTTTTTCACCATTAAGGATAATGTTAGTATGACAAAACCCACTGAAATGTTGTGAAGTAATTAGCCTCCAATTAATAAAAAAATAAATTAATTAATTAAAAAATAAAATAACAACAACAACAAAAAAAAGAATAATGTTAGCTATAGGCTTTAAAGTTTCTCCTTTGTTAGTTAAGGTAAGTTCTCTGCTATTCTTACTTTTAAGAGTTTCTAATCACAAACAAAATTTTTGCTGAATGTTGTCAAATGCTTCTGTGGCATCAATCTAAGGGATCATGTAGTTTTCGTTAGACTGTTGATATAATAAATCACATTGACATTGACTAGTTGTTTTTTTTTACTGTTGAATGAGTCTTGTACTCCGAAGATGCACCTAATCTTGATCATGATATATTCTCTTTTTTATATAGTCATGGATTTGAGATGCTAGTATTTTGTCAAAGTGTTTTCTATGTTCTTAAGTTATAATTATCACTGATAAAGAGGAACATAATATTATGATTATATTTTCTATTACTACTGAAACAACACAAATTTAGTGACTTAATACAAATGTATTATTTTATAATTTTACAGATTGGAAGACTTATCTAGGTTTCATTTGACTAAAATCGAGGTGTCAACAGGGCTGTTCTCCTCTCTAGAGTCCCTTGGAGAGGGAAAATCCATCTGCTGCTTATTCAGGTTGTTGGCAGAATTTAGCTCCTTGTGGTTATTAATACTGAGGTCACCTATTTCCTTGTTGTCTATCGACTAAAGGCCATCCTCATCTTCTAGAGGCCACCAGCATTTCTTGGCTCATAGCCCGGTTTCTTCATTTTCAAAAGCAGCAACAGTGGGTTGAGTCTTTCTCATGCTTTAAGTATTTCCAGCCTTTTCTCCACTAATGCAGCTCTCTAACTGCAACTAGGAAAGGTTCTCTGTTTTTAAGGACTCATGATTAGATTGGGCCCACCAAGATAACCCAAGATAATCTCATCAACAGAGAATCCATAACCTCAATTACATCTGCAAAGATCTTTTTACTATGTATGACAATATACTTACTGCTTCCAGGAATCAGGGCATGGCTTTCTTTGGGAGGCCATTAGTCTGTCATGAAAAAGGCAGATTCGCCAAGGAGACATCCTAATCCTACATATGTCTGCTCTTAACAACAGAACTTCAAAATAAATGAAGGAGACCTGACAGATCCAAATATACATATACATATATATGTATGTATATGTATATATATAAATCAACATGTATGGTTGAAGACATCACTATTCCTCTCTCAGTAATGGATAAAACAGGCAGAAAATTCTCAAGAAGAGAGACAATCTAAACATTATTAGTCAACTTGATTTAATATATATAAAACAATTTCCTAAATTCATCTCATATGCTTTTGGAATATTAAGACAGGCCATATTCTGGACAATAAAATGAATTCTAGTAGATATGAAAGAACAGCAATCACACAAACTAAACACTCAGATGAGAACAGGATTAAACTAGAAATCAATAACAAGAAAATAACTTCTGGGACATCTGCAAATGTTTAGAAATTTGAAAAAACATTTCTAAATTATCCATGGTCAAGGGAGAAGGATTAAGGGGAAATTTTTATATATTCAGAAGTAAACAAAAATTAAAATGCAACATATCAAAATATCAAGGATTACCTTGGTGCTACGGTGGATAGGAATCAGCCTGCCAATGCAGGGGGACACGAGTTCAATCCCTGGTCCAGGAAGACTCCACATGCTGTGGAGCAACTAAAGCCCATAGGCCACAGCTACTGAAGCTCACATACCTACAACCTAGGTTTCACAACAAGAGATGTCACGCAATGAGAAGTCCTTACACCACAATGAAGAACGGCCCCCACTCACTGCAACTAAAGAAAGCCTGTGGGCAGCAGTGAAAACCCACCACAACCAAAAATAAATAAATAAATGACAAAATCTGTGTGATGCCACTGAAGCAGTGCTTAGAGGTAAATACAATAAATGCTATGATAGAAAGAAAAAAAGACTTAAAATCAGTAACCTAAGTTTCTACTTCAGCAAACTAGAAACAAAAGATAAAAATGAAACTCAAAGCAAACAAAAGAGTCCATGTTATAGACAGCCAACGGGAATTTGCTGTATGGCTAAGGAAACTCAAACAGGGGCTGTTATCAACCTAGAGGGGTAGGATGGTGAGGGAGATGGGCGGGAAGTTCAAAAGGGAGGTATGGTACTGGCACAAAGACAGAAACATAGATCAATGGAACAAAATAGAAAGTCCAGAGATAAATCCACGCACCTATTGACACCTTATCTTTGACAAAGGAGGCAAAGATATACAATGGAGAAAAGACAATCTCTTTAACGAGTGGAGCTGGGAAAACTGGTCAACCACCTGTAAAAGAATGAAACTAGAACACCTTCTAACACCATACACAAAAATTAACTCAAAATGGATTAAAGATATAAACTTAAGACCAGAAACTATAAAACTCCTAGAGGAAAACATAGGCAAAACACTCTCTGACATAAATCACAGCAGGATCCTCTACGACCCACCTCCTAGGGTAATGGAAATAAAAGCAAAAATAAACAAATGGGACCTAATGAAACTTAAAAGCTTTTGCACAACAAAGGAAACTGTAAACAAGGTGAAAAGACAGCCTTCACAATGGGAGAAAATAATAGCAAATGAGGCAAATGACAAAGAATTAATCTCAAAAATATACAAGCAATTCCTGCAGCTCAATTCCAGAAAAATATACGACCCAGTCAAAAAATGGGCCAAAGAACTAAACAGACATTTCTCCAAAGAAGACATACAGATGGCTAACAAACACATGAAAAGATGCTCAACATCACTCATTATCAGAGATATGCAAATCAAAACCACAATGAGGTAATTTCACGCCAGTCAGAATGGCTGCTATCCAAAAGTCTACAAGCAATAAATGCTGGAGAGGGTGTGGAGAAGAGGGAACCCTCTTACACTGTTGGTGGGAATGCAAACTAGTACAGCCACTATGGAAAACAGTGTGGAGATTTCTTAAAAAAACTAGAAATAGAACTGCCATATGACCCAGCTTGAAAGAGACACATGTACCACAATGTTCATCGCAGCACTGTTTACAATAGCCAGGACATGGAAGCAACCTAGATGTCCATCAGCAGACGAATGGATAAGAAAGCCATGGTACATATACACAATGGGATATTACTCAGCTATTAAAAAGAATGCATTTGAATCAGTTCTAATGAGGTGAATGAAACTGGAGCCTATAATAAAGAGTGAAGTAAGTCAGAAAGAAAAACACCAATACAGTATATTAACACATATATATGGAATTTAGAAAGACAGTAATGATGACCCTATATGTGAGACAGCAAAGGAGACACAGATGTAAAGAATAGACTTTTGCATTCTGTGGGAGAAGGCGAGGGTGGGATGACTTGAGAGAATAGCACTGAAACATGTATATTATCATATGTGAAACAGATCACCAGTCCAGGTTCGATGCATGAGACAGGGTGCTCAGGGCTGGTGCATTGGGATGACCATGAGGAATGGGATGGGGAGGGAGGTGGGAAGGAGGGTCAGGATGGGGAACACATGTACACCCATAGCTGATTCACATGAACGTATGGCAAAAACCATCACAATATTGTAAAGTAATGAGCCTCCAATTAAAACAAATTTTAAAAAATTTAAAAAAAATTTTTTTTGAATCAGCTTAAAAAAAGGGGGGAGGGGATATATGTATACCTATGGTTGATTCACGTTGAGGTTTGACAGAAAACAACAAAATTCTGTAAAGCAATTATCCTTCAATAAAAAAATAAATAAATTTTTTAAACAGCAAAAGAAGCAAAATATAAAGATTTGAGTAAAAATCTATGAAACTTGACAACAAAAAGCAGTAATCAATGAAATCTTCCAGTTCTTTTGACAATGTCAATGCAATTAATATATCTCTAACCAGCTGAACAGAAAGAGGAAAGAATTACAAATTATGAAAAGCAGGGATAAAAGAGGAAATATAATCACTGGTCCCACAAGCATTAAAAGGATAACTAAAAATAAACAACTCTGTCCATAAATTCAACAACTTAATGCTACAGACTAAGTCCTTAAAAGACAAAAACTATCAACAATCACTGAAGAAGAGATAACCTGAAGGACATATATCTATGAATAAAACTGACTTTATACGTAACAACCTTCCAAGACAATTTGAGGCTCAAGTGTGTTTAAAGCTGAATTCTACCAAATACACAGGAAGAAATAACACCAATTCTACACAGCTTCCTCCAAGAAACAGAAGAGGACAGAACATTTTCAACTCATTTTATGAGGTCAGCATTATCATAACACCAAAACCAGACAATGACATTATCAGAAAAGAAAACTGTAGACCAATAATCCCTCATGAAAATCTTGGGAATTTTAAAGTGCAAATATTATAGTTTGTTAGTTATAGGAACACTATTTGGTTCAAAAAATTTATTGGAGTATAGTAGATTTACAATGTTGTGTTAGTTTCAGGTGTAAAGTGAATCTGTTATACATACATTTATCAGTTATACATATACATATATCCACTCCTTCTTAAATCTTTTCCCATATATGCCCTTCAGAGTATTGAGTAGAGTTCCCTGTGTTATACAGAAGGTCCTTATTAGTTATCTATTTTATATATAGTAGTGCATATTTGGGAGAAGGCAATGGCAACCCACTCCAGTACTCTTGCCTGGAAGATCCCATGGACGGAGGAGCCTGGTAGGCTGCAGTCCATGGGGTCGCGAAGAGTCAGACACGACTGAGCGACTTCACTTTCACTTTTCACTTTCATGCATGGAGAAGGAAATGGCAACCTGCTCCAGTGTTCTTGCCTGGAGAATCCCAGGGACAGAGGAGCCTGGTAGGCTGCCATCTATGGGGTCGCACAGAGTCAGGCACGACTAAAGCGATTTCGCAGCAGCAGCAGCAGCAGTACATATATGTTAATCCCAATCTCCCAATTTATCCCTCCTCCATTACTCCCTGGTAACTAAAATCTTGTTCTCTACATTTGTAACTCTATTTTTGTTTTGTAGGTAAATTCATTTGTACCCCCCTTTTTTTAAGATTCCGTATAAAAGCACTATCATATGATACTTACCTTTCTCTAACTTACTTTACTCACTATGACAATCTCTAAGTCCCTAAATGTCAATCAACAGAGGAATGAGTAAAGAAGATATGGTCCATATATACAACGCAATATTACTCAGCCATAAAAAAGAATGGAATAATGCCATTTGCAGCAACACGGCTGGAACTAGAGATTTTAATAGCTTTTTAAAAGTCCGTTTCTGTCTACAAGTCCCTATCAGTCTGTCTTTTCTGAACTTTTAATGAGCAGTTTTGCTCCTGGTTTTAAGCTACATTTCCCTGCTTTTTTGTATGCCAAGAAATTTTATTATTGGCTGTTGGACACTGTGACTGTTATACTGTTACAGGCCTGACATTGTTGTCTCTTTTAAAGTGCAATAAAAAAATTTTGGCAAGCATTTCGATTACTAGCAAATCAAATGGATATTGTTTAGAGCAGGTCTAAAGGCAATTTTAATAGCCTTTAATCTAGGGTTTATTTATCCCTATAGCTGAGGTGTGACCTTTCCAGAATTTTTACTAAAGGCCCGTATGTCCAACAAAGCCTGTCTTCTAATATGGCTAGTTAGAACTTGAATATTTTCCAGATCTATGTGAGCTCTTAGAATGATTCCGCTAAAAGCTCCCTAGTAGTACTCTGCCCAGCCTTGGGGAGGTTCACCCTATTTGTGTGCCTTTTAGATATCAGCAACATACTCAAGCAGACCCCACACAGACTTCCAGAGGTCTTTCTCTGGAGAGTTCTCTCCTTTGGGTAGTCCTCCCTCAAAACTACCACCACCTCTATCTAAAAAAAAAAAAACAAAAAAAAAACCAATCTGTCCTCAGCTCCACAGGACCACCACGCTCTGCTTAGGTTCCTCCTGCTGTATGACAGCCAGAACACGCCTCCAGGCGCAATATGAGGGCAATCAGAATGCTCTATTATTCCTTCCTTTCACAGCTCTGCACTGACTGTTGCCCAGCATCTAAGAATGGATATTTCATGTATTTTTTCTGGTTTTCTAGCTATTTATGGCAAGATGACACAGCTAACACCTGTACACTGTCATGGCCAGAAGTAGATACATCCATGCTTCATATATGGTTCAACACTATTATAAAAACTGCCCACAAGTTAAGATATGGCAGAAGCTGTAAAATATAAAAAGGGAACCTTTATCATCCCAGTCAATATTTTGCAGGTAAAATAAAAATATAAATACATTTCAGAGTTTGACAATTTTTTATGTTTTAAAGAATGGACTGGAAGAATCAGGAGAGATGCTAATGTTTTCAAGGTCTATAACATGTTCTTACTCCTAAAGGAAACAGATCAAATCTTCTATATAGTTATGTATTATATTCTATTAGGTAGGCTTCCTTGGTGGCTCAGATGGTAAAGAATCTGCTTGCAGTGTGGGAGATCTGGGTTTGATCTCTGGGTTGGAAAGAACCCCTGGAGAAATAAATGGCAACCCCCTCCAGTATTCTTGCCTAGAGAATCACATGGACAGAGGAGCCTGGCGGGCCACAGTGCATGGGGTCACAAAGAGTTACACTAATAGATTAATATATTCTATTAGTATTTTATTTTCCTTTCTGACACTGTTGTTTGCTATAATAAAACAGATTCAATTCAGTTATCAAGAGCTTTCTTCTTTCTTCCCATGATTGTCTGAAGGTTTTTTATATAAGATACAGATCAAAAGCTGGAAAGTCTAGAATCAAAATCTTGTTTGAAAGGACTGTACACTCTTATCTTTTGATACACCAAGAACAAACTCATGAAAATGCTTCCTAGTGTAAGTTGACACTGTCATCTCAATCAGACACCAACCCATCTGTATCAGAGGACTGAGGCAGAATTTCAAAGATTAAGTTTTAGAGTAGAAGCGGTTAACTTCATGGAAGCGCACTGATAACCCTAGACATAGCAGGACATTACCCATGCCAGACTGAATGAACTGATGAGGTCAATCTAATCATGCTTATTCATTTTGGAATTTTATTGGTACTCTTTTTAATATTCTATTTTCTAATGGGCATATGAGAAAACCCATTCTCTTTTTTACTTTTCTCTAATTCTTACCTTGTGAAAAACATTCTTTGTATTTATTGATAGTATCTTGTTTTCACCATCCCTCAGAATTCAGGTACAAATACTTTTTACTGAGTCTTTATATCTCATGACAATGCAGTCATTTCCATGAGCTTAAATAAAAATCTGTCCTTTCACTGGGATATAACTGGACAAATTGATTGCATAATCAAAGCCATGCCTAATGGATGATATTTGAGAATACATTTCATTCAGTATGATATGGCAAGTCCCCAGTCCCCACTAAGGACACAGATAAAATTGGTATTTGGACCAATGCCTACCAGCCTTCCTAGGCAAACTGTTTCATGTCCATTGTTGTACACTGTCCCAGCATTACAAATAGTAAGAAAGCCACCGACTTGCAAGAAAAGGAGAGAGGAATTTGTCCACATTTGTAAGTGCAGAGGTGAAACCTGGCATAAATGAATTTAGTTTGTAAATAATAGTGATAAAAAGACCTCTGGAATAATAGAGACTGCTAAAAATAAAATTCTAGACGCTTTATAAACTTTGTGATGGAACCTAATTTAAGTGGCCTGAGCAGTTGTCTAATATGATCTGACTCTAGATTTGCTAGAGTCAGATCTGACTCTAGAGCTAACAAGGAACCTTATGTGTGTTAAGTGACTGTTTTAACGACACCGATGTGAGTTAATGAAGCCACATGATGCAAAATCACAATGAGACCAGTCTCTACTCTACAGAAGTTATTAATGATCCCAAGAGGAGACTTAATTATTCAAAACTTAGCAGTAAGGCAAAAGATAATATCATGGTAACACAATGTTTAACAAGCACACCTAAGGGTCATCTGACTCTTAAGAAAATGTACCTTTCTTTGAATTACCATGTTCTACTGATTAGGGTCAGACTATGTAAAGTTAGATGGTGACTTGTAGACAACTAATAAAAGTGGAAATTATTTTTGTCCAATAGAGATGTACATGATTTTTTATAAAAAAGATAACTCCAAAAGTATGTCTTCATTGCCATACAGTATATTAACAAGGTAACATACTAGGTTTGTATCCAACTTAACAATGTGATTTCAGCATTTCTTTGTTGCTCTGACTATAGGCATATTGAGTTCTTACTTCTTTTAAGTGTCGTTCTGCTTATTTCATTAATGTGTTAAATAAAATTATAATCTGCTCACTATATGCATGAGAATTACATTTTTATACTTTTGAGATTTTTTGAGGTTGAAGCTTTTGAACTGTGGTGCTAGACCTCTGAAAGTCCCTTGGACTGCAAGGAGATCAAATCAATCAATCTTAAAGGAAATCAACCCTTAAGGTTCATTGGAAGGACTGATGCTGAAGCTGAAACTCCAATACTTTGGACACCTGATTCAAAGAGATGATTCACTGGAAAAGTCCCTGGTGCTGGGGAAGATTGAGGGCAGGAGAAGGGGGCGACAGAGGACGAGATGTTTGGATGGCATCACTGACTCAATGGACATGAGTTGGAGCAACCTCCGGGAGATGGTGAAGGACAGGAAAGCCTGGTGTGCTGCAGTCCATGGGGTCACAAAAAGTCAGACATGACTTAGCAACTGAACAACTTTAGAGATTTATATTTTCACAAAAGGATATAAAAATGCTCCACAGAAATGTTGGCTTTACTAGTAAAATAAGAACTCAGCTGATCTTCCAGGGACAATTTGCAGAACTTCTGTATCTCTTTTTATTTCATTATTCAGTTCAGTTTAGTCACTCAGTCATGTCTGACTCTTTGTGACCCTGTGGACTGCAGCACACCAGGCTCTCCTGTCCATCACCAACTCCCAGAGCTTGCTCAAACTCATGTCCATTGAGTCGGTGATGCCATCCAACCATCTCATCCTCTGCCATCCCCTTCTCCTCCTGCCTTCAAACTTTCCCAGCATCCAGGTCTTTTCCAATGAGTCAGTTCTTCGCATCAGGTGGCCAAAGTATTGGAGTTTCAGCTTCAGCATCAGTCCTTGAAATGAATATTCATGACTACCGGAAAAACCACACATGACTACTAGAAAAACCATTACAGATCAGGCTAATTTTCACAAGCAATCTCAAGAATAATAACTATACCAATAAATATAAGTTGTGCCCGACTCCTTGCGACCCCATGGACTGTAGCCTGCCAGGCTCCTCTGTCCATGGGATTTTCCAGGCAAGAATACTGGAGTGGGTTGCCATTTCCTTCTCTAGGGGATCTTCCAGACCCAGGGATTGAACTTGAGTCTCCTGCACTGCAGGCAGACTCTTTACCACTGAATCACCAAGGAAGCCCTCAAACAGATCAGTTGATCTTCCAGGGACAATTCCCAGAACTTCTATATCTATTTTTATTTCACTATAGATCAAACTATTTAATTTTCACAAGTAGTCTCAAGAATAATAACTTTACTGTCAGATAATAATCAACTCACCACCACCATCAATCCATAACTATACCCAACCAAAAAAGAGAACCCAGAAAAACCTTCGCAAATGAAAGAATTTCTTTGCTCTGAAAAATTATCCAATCTTACAAACCTTTTAAATAATGTGCCAACACCACTTTGACTACTTCTGACCACACAGCATGCAAGCAAAGCAAGCTCTACCAACAAACCTAAAAATAAAGCCCCCTAGATAATCATATTTGAAGTCAAGGTTTCAGAATACTCTTCAGTAACCAGACTAAAGGTATAACTAAACACTTGCAAACACACCACCTAGATAAAATAAAACTATTAATCCTAAAACATACAGATAACATTACTAAAATAACATATCCTATCCCACCACTTATAGTAAGTAAGACTTTTACAAACCATAAATTACACAACAAATATTCTAACAGCCTTCTCATTTGGAATACATACTTGCCAAAACATTACCTATGGTTATCAGGGCTTCCATAGGCGGCACTAGTGGTAAGGAACCCATCTGCTGAAGCAGGAGATTTAAGAGATGTGGGTTTCTTCCTGAACCCTGGGTCGGGAAGATCCCCTGGAGGAGGAAATGGCAACCAACTCCAGTATTCTTGCCTGGGGGACTTTCATGGAGGTTCAGTTGTTGAATCTGCCTTCCAATGTATGGTGTTCTTGACTAGAAAATCCCATTGGCAGAGGAGCCTGGAGGGCTACAGTCCAAAAGGTCACAAAGAGTCAGATACAAATGAAGTGACTTAGCCCATGGCTAATTAAACCAATATATATTGTACATACTAATGGAGTCTCTCTAGTCTGTATGTTTCTATTTATTCATGTATGATGAGACATATACAGAGCCTACATACACACAGAAACCTGGAATATCAGATGTATCCCTTTATTTCTCACACGGAAACAGCTTTTATAGGCTACGTACTCATAAGAGAATAAGTATTCTGAGGTGATACAATCATTACAAATCAATGTTCAGCTATCCCTTACAGTAACACTTGTTGAAAGAATTTTAAGTGGATAAGTATATTTCTTGATGTAAGTCTTTACTTTTCACTTTTAACATGACAAAGGGTCAAATCGGTCTTCAGGATTAACATCAAATATAAATAAATTCCATTCCATCTAGTATATAATCAAAAGTCCCTGAAGATTTACTTCACAACTACCTGATAGGAAAGCCATTACCACAGCTGACCTCTAACTGTTGTAGCTCTGCTGCCATAGGTACCAGCAATATGAGTGCCTGCTGTCTGCCCTGCTCAGGTGTTTGTTGTCAAAATCAGACTGAAAATGAGTATATCTGATTGGTGAAACCTAGGTCACATGGATTCCCTGTAGACATGATAACCTGGAAAATGTAAGTTGCTTTCCTTTAACTATTTTCAGAAGGCAGGCTTGACTTTTATCAGATGTAAATCTGACTTTCTATTCAGGATAATTCTAAATTCTCTAACTTGTTTTTTAAACACTGCCAGGAATCAAACTCGGGTCTCCCACATTGCGGGCAGATTTTTTACCATCTGAGCCACCAGGGAAGCCCTAAGTTCAAGAAATTCTTGGATAAAAAGGAAGTAAATAACAAGAATAAGTTTAAGGCTTGTTTGCAGAATTTCCAGCAGCAATTAGACTGACTACATTACTGGAATAACATTCCTGCGAATTCTAACTATAGTCACGCTACCAAACTGGGATGAAATTGTGTGCACACTTGCCTATCCTCATCTAAAGGCTTTATCTCCAGGAGCAGCACATGACCTCATACAGAAGAGGGAGTTCAAGGCAGGTTTCTTCAAGTGGAGAATGTGTCTTACCAGAGCTTGTGAAAACCATTTGCCTGCATTCAGAGTCGACAGGAAATCCCAATCAAATAAGGAAGGGTGTGTCAAGGAGGCATTTGGCAGGACCTCCTTGATATTGGTTGTTCTTCTCAGGTCAGAGTCATGCATGAGAAAAGGCACACGATCATAACTGCAGGCAGAGGGGGAGAAGAGCGAAAGAGGTGGATAGGCTGAATTCAGCCACTCTGGCAGACAGGGTTCTCAGAAAGCCTATCAAGCTCACAAGTCTTACTAGGTTCCTTACTCCCTCCCTTGTCTTAGCAGAGGATTAAGTACAGGAATTTATACTTTGATACTGACATTTTTCTGCCCAAGGAAGCAATCTTCTGTAATGTCCAACAAGCCTGTTGCGCTGTGCTTAGTTGCTCAGTCCTGTCTGACTCTCTGTGAACCCATAGACTGGATCCCGCCAGGCTCCTCTGTCTAGGGGGATTCTCCAGGCAAGAATATTGCAGTGACTTGCCATGCCCTCTTCCAGGGGATCTTCCTGACCCAAGTATCAAACCTGGGTTTCCTGCACTGCAGGCTGACTACCGTCTGAGCTACCAGGAAAGCTCCAATAAGTCTATTAGCTATGGTGGAAGAGTAGCCTTCCTATCCAGGGAATTTATGGATCTAGAAAATAATAGGTAGAGCAGTCATCTGAGAGTAAGGTAAGTGAGAAGTGAATGCGGCAAGGTCCTGAAGTCCCTAGAACCATACTAAGCAGGCACCTACACAGTCTTCCTATGTTTTCCTGACTCATTTCCCAACTGGCAACTGCCCTGAGTATTTCTGGTCCTAGATTCTCATATCAGATGGCATCATTAGAAAAGTTTATTATCTGAAAACTTCTGTTACCAGCTATTTGCCTTGAAGAATCTGTTTTTATGAAAATCTCTCTTTCTTTATGATTAAAATATACATGATGAGAACTCTGTAATGATCATTAAGGAGTAACAGGATTGAGACCTAGTCCCCTCCCCATAAACAACTAGAAAACTGGACAAGAGAATTAACTTTTGTAGGAAGTGGACAATGGGGAGCATAGTATAATTATTTCTGAGAAAAGGCAAACAAATGAAATAGGCTTTACCATTACCCAAGCTTCCATCTTGCAGGTAAATACTGGAATGTGGCATAGGGCAAGGTGGACATGCATGATAAGTCGATTCAAGTTGGGTCTCACTCTTTGAAACCCTATGAACTGTAGCCCAGCAGGCTCCTCTGTCCATGGGATTCTCCAGGCAAGAATACCAGAATGGGTTGCCATGCCCTCCTCCAGGGGATCTTCCTGACTCAGGAATCAAACCTGAGCTCGTGCATCTCCTACATTGGCAGGTGGGTTCTTTACCACTAGCACCACCAGGGAAGCCCATGGCGCAAGGAGCGGAGCATCTAATAAGTACCCAGCTACAGTACTGAAATGAAAAGAAGAAGAGAAGATTAAGGAGAGGTCAAGAAAGCTAGAATTTATTGGCTAGAGTCCCACTGGGAATGGAGGTATGCAAAAAGAAAGCATTCTAGAAAAATATGTACAAGGATCCCTTGAAGTATGGCTAAATATCAATTTGTAAATGTACAGAGTAAAACTCTTATGGAGTTTGCCAAGAATAACTTCCAAGAAAAAGAAAATAACCAGAAAGTTCTAAGACAATTTACAGAGCTCACAAAGGGATGTAACTCATTCAAGTTCTATCAGTGGCATGACCTCAGTAATAACAAGGATACACCTTTGAGATGAGAATGATTTAGAACTAGAATTACTTTAGAATCTCCATAAAAGAACTTAAAAACAATCCTCCAAAGGATCAAACTAGTCTTCAAGTAACTTAATTGCCTTCTAGAATAAGCACCAAATTCTTTACTGGAATACAAAAAATATACCACACAGAATGGTAAAGTCACAATGTCTGGCTTATAACCAAAATTTACCAGATGTATAACAAAGTATAAAAATGTAACATAACCTAGAGAAATTACTCTGTAAAGACAAACTTGGAAATGACAGAGGTGACAGAATTAGTAAACAAGAATATTAAATCAAGATAAAAAATACAGACGATGTAGGTAATAGATGCAAAGGAACACAAGAACATATGAAGACAGAACTCTAAGAGTCAAAAAAGAAATAAATGGAAATTCTAGAGATAAAAAATATAACTGAAATGAAAATTTCACTAAATGAATTTAACAGCATATTTGATATTACAGATGATGTTAAGATCAGTGAATTTGAAGGTTCAGCAGTACAGTCTATCCAAATGGACTGTAAGATCATATCAAGCAGTATTATATATGTGCAGTTGCAATCCTAAAAAGAGGGGAGGGACAGAAAAAAATCTGAGGAAGTAAAAGTAAAAAGTTCAAAAATTTATAAAAGTTAGGCATCAATAGATCCAACAACACTGATGAATGCCAAGAAAAGTAAATGTAGGAGTTCACATACACAGGCACATACCCCACACTATGTGCCTGTGTATGACTGGTGAAAAATTGATAACGAAAAGAAAATTGTAAAAGGAGCCACAGGGAAAGAAAATACATATTTAGAGAGAAACAAAGATATGTATATAGCAGACTTTTCAACAAAAATATGAGATACAGAAAACAATGAAACAACATATTTTAAATGGTGAAGGAAGAAAACAACTATCAACTTAAAATTTATCAAAAATGAAAGAAGAGATGATGCTGAGAAGATGACAGAGTACAAAGCACCAGGAATGTCTCCCCACCTAGACAGCAACTGCATTCGAAGACTGTCTGATGTAATTCTCTTGGAGATTTGGAGTATATGAAAGGCTTTCAACTTCCATAGGAAAACTCAGGTGTAAACTGGGGTTAATTTCAGTCAATTTCAGCTCTTAGCACAATAGCAGCTACCCATTACCCACCCCTATTCACATGGCAAACAACTGTGGACAGGTTCCTGGAGTAACTTGCACAGCAGCTGGTGAGTGCCAGGGTGGCAAAAAAACATCCTCTATTCCAAATACAGGGTTTCCCTGCTCTGGTCACTGGTTACTTCTTGTCACAAAGGAGCAAAGAGATAAGACTGTTGTTGCACCTTCTTCTGCTGTTGCAAAGCCCCAGCCCTCTAACAGAAATGACTTTCACAAGATTTAAAGGGCAGCACCCTTTTCAACCCTCCTTTTCTCCTATTGTAAATCAGCCATTAAACAGTAGCTTTATATTAAGCAATCTACATTAAAAAATTAAAATATTAAAAATATGTGTACATACAAAGAGAAATTAGAAAGTGACCATACATGGCCAAGGGAAGATCAGAAAAACCTGAAAAAAACTCAAGTTTACACCTCAGGCTGATCCACGGCATAGAGACATCTAATAAAAATTAAAACAACAACAACAACAAAACCCAGCAAACCCAAAGGAAGGGGGACCATACTACTCATCTCAAATGCCCAGTTTTTAACCAAATTAAAAAAAAATCACAAGACTGACAAAAACAAAGTATGGCCCATTCAAAGGAAAAAAATCAACAAGAACTGTCCCTGAAAAAAAGCTAATGGTAGATATACTAGATAAAAACTTTAAAACAATCATATTAAAGACACTAAAAGAACTAAAGAAAGATGTGGATAAACTCAACAAAATAATGTATGAACAAAATGGAAATATTAATAAAGAGATTTCTTAAACCCGAAAAATAAACCAAAAAATTATACAGCTAAAAAGTACAATAACTGAAATGAGAAACTGACTACAGGGATTCAAAGGCAGATTTAAACAGGCAAAAGGAAGACTCACTGAACTAAAAGATAAGACAATACAACTTATTGAATATGAGAATAAAAAAAGATTGTGTAAGAGTTAACAGACTCTAAAGGATACCCCAATATCAAAGCCAGACAAACTTACAAGAAAATAAAATTACAGAACAATATCCCTTATGAATACTGATGTAAAAAAACCTCAATAAAATATCAAATAAAACTCAGCACTGTATTCAAAAGGATTATATGTGAGATTTAGTCCCAAAATTCAAGAATGTTATTGAAATCCATCAATGTAATAAACCACATTAAAAGAATGAAAAAAAAAATACAATTATTTCAAGTGATACAGAAAAGGAATTAGACAACATTCAACCCCCTTAATGATAAACATTCTCTTTAAGCTAAAAATAGAAACTATACCAAAGTAATAAAAGACATATATGAAAAAGCCAGGGCAAACACCATATTCAATGGTGAATGACAAAAAGCTTTTCCTCTAAAATTAGGAACAAGGTAAGGAAGTGTGTTTTGGCACTTTTACTCAAAGTGATGCTAAAAGTTCTAGCCAGAGCAATTGAGCATCACAGAGAAATAAAATGGATCCAGGTTGGAAAGGAAGAACCTAAAATTACTTCTGTTTTCATATGGTATTATCTTATACGCTGCCTTCATGGATCATGGTCTTGTCATTGGTGAAGGGGCCTGCATAACTTCAATGAAGCTATGAGCCATGCCATGCCATGCCACCCAAGACAAATGAATCACTGTGGACAGTTCTGACAAAATGCAGTCCACTGAGAAAGGAGTGGCAAAACCACATCAGTATTCTTGCCTCAAGAACCCCATGAACATTAAGAGTATGAAAATGCAAAATGATATGACACTGCAGATGAGCCCCCCAAGGTCAGAAGGTGTCCAATATGCTACTGGAGAAGAGCAGAGGGCAGTTACCAATAACTCCAGAAAGAATGAAGCTGCTGGGTTAAGGCGAAAAGGACGCTCAGTTGTGGATGTGCCTGGAGGTGAAAATAAAGTCTGATGCTGCAAAGAATAATACAGCATAGGAACCTGGAATGTTAGGTCCATGAATCAAGGTAAATTGGACGTGGTCAAACAGAAGATGGCAAGAGTGAACACTGACATCTTAGGAATCAAAGAACTAAAATGGACAGGAATGGGCAAATTTAATTCAGATGACCATTATATTTACTACTCTGGGCAAGAATACCTTAGAAGAAATGGAGTAGCCCTCACAGTCAACGAAACAGTCCAAAATGCAGTACTTGGGGGCAATCTCAAAAACAACAGAATAATCTCAGTTCATTTCCAAGGCAAACCATTCAATATCACAGTAATCCAGGTCTATGCCCCAACCACTAATGCCCCAAAAGCTGAAGTTGACCAGTTCTATGAAGACCTACAAGACCTTCTAAAACTAACATCAAAAAAAGATGTCCTTTTCATCACAGAAGATTGGAATGCAAAAATAGGAAGAGATACCTGGAGTAACTGGCAAGTTTCACCTTGGAGTACAAATTGAAGCAGGACAAAGGCTAACAGAGTTTTGCCAAGAGAACACGCTGGTCATAGTAAAACCCTCTTCCAACAACACAAAAGATGACCACACATAGACATCACCTACAGGTCAATACTAAAATCAGATTGCTTATATTCTTTGCACACGAAAATGGAGAAGCTCTATACACTCAGCAAAAACAAGACCTGGAGCTGACTGTGGTTCAGATTATAAGCTCCTTATTGAAAACGTCAGGCTTAAATTGAAGAAAGAAGGGAAAACCTGTAGGCCATTCAGGTGTGACCTAAATCACATCCCTTATGACCGACTACACAGTGGAGGTGACGAATAGATTCAAGGGATTAGATCTGGTAGACAGAGTGCCTAAAGAACTATGCA